>NC_081787.1:30236406-30501406 GCF_963082965.1 Carassius carassius
CCACAAAACTGGCAAATTACTTATCACTAAAGCCATTAAAAGAAAGACAAATCCTTTCAAAATATCGACTCAGTGATCATGATTTGGAAATAGAGATTGGTAGACATAAAAGATCCTGGCTACCGAGAGAAGAGAGGCAAACACTGTGAGCTGAATCAAACAGAGGATGAGAAACACTTCCCAAATACAGCACTACAAGAGAAACATTCTTCTCACAGTTTGAAGCTTTGAATCCTTCATTCTTGTCTCTAAATGACTCAGAGAAACTACTCTATATACTTGGAGAGAATGAGACGGCAGTCACAATAGCTGCTAAATATTTATACACCATACACACCATACGAAAGGGATCATTTATTATATTCAACTGTTTTATTTGATATTCTTAATTGTATATAATTACTATTATTAATATTAGAAATATTATCTGCTGCTGCTATTTTGATTGTATTGTATTTTATTGTAATCATATTTTGTATTTTATTCTGTATCTAAATGCTTTGGCAATACTGTAACTCAAATATCATGCCAATAAAGCAACTTGAACTTGAACTTGAGAGAGAGAGAGAGAGAGAGAGAGAGAGGAGAAATGTAAGAAAGTTTAATGTTGTATTTAAACTGTGTTTGAGGGGAAGTTGTGGCCTAATGGTTAGAGAGTCAGACTTGCAATCGAAGGGTTGTGAGTTCGAGTCCCGGGCCGGCAGGAATTGTGGGTGGGGGGAGTGCATGTACAGTTCTCTCTCCACCTTCAATACCACGACTTAGGTGCCCTTGAGCAAGGCATCGAACCCCCAACTGCTCCCTGGGCGCCGCAGCATAAATGATGCCCACTGCTCCAGGTGTGCGCTCACAGTGTGTGTGTGTGTGTGTTCACTGCTCTGTGTGTGTGCACTTTGGATGGGTTAAATGCAGAGCACAAATTCTGAGTATGGGTCACCATACTTGGCTGAATGTCACGTCAGTCGTGTTACAGAGAGAGAGAGAAAGAGAAAGAGAGAGAGGTGTTCAGAGAGGAGTCTGTTGGATGTTTAGCTGTTATTTGTTTTATGGACTCAATGTTGAAAATGTAAAACATTTCAAACACTGTTGGCAGAAGTGAAAAATAAATAATTTTATGAAGTTACAATTTTGTTTGATTCCATGTTTACTGAACATGAGTATTTACAATGCAAATCCAAATTATTTTAATTTACTGACAGTTACTTATATCTTGTCTTTTAACTTTATTAAGATCAGATTCTGCAGGTAAAATTACAATAATAAGGTGACTTGACTTGGACTTGACTTGACTTACTACAGGACTTGACTTGACTTGACATAACTTGTGACTTGACTTGACTTGACTTGCCCAAGAAAAAAATACTTGGGACTTACTTGAGACTTGAAGGTTAAGACTTGAGACTTACTTGAGACTTGCACATGTGTGACTTGGTCCCATCTCTGCTTAAATGACAGTAAACAGTTGGGAGAAAACTGATGTGTGGCACAGTCATGCATTTGGTCTTAAAGTGACAGCAGCTTAATATCACTGCTGCTGTCTGAAGAACAAAAGAAGAAGAAGAAAGAAGAAAATCACTCTGAATTGCTTTTTTACTGAATAATTTCTTTACCTTTGATATGGATTGATCGATATTACATTTATATATTATCAGAGGTGTAAAGAGTACCTGAAAACAATCAGGTACCTCACAGTGAAAATTACTCCATTACAAGTTACAAGTCACTAATTTCAAAACAACTTGAGTAAAAGGCTTAGAGTATCTGATTTTAACAGAATTTTAAGGTCCCCTGAAGTGCCTTGAAACAAGCAGCGTTATTCTGTGTGGTGATGTAATTTCAACTGAAACAGGAAGAGAGGGCGGGACATATCACACAGCCCCGCCCCTTTTTAAAGTAGCCAATATCTTTTGATTATTTCTGCTCTGGCCAGAGACGTTGAGCTCGGTAAAGCCTTATTTAACAGCCACAGTCTAATAGATTAACCGCTAGATTCAATATGAAACTCTTAGTAAAGCAAAATAGTGGTCATAATCATGCTAAGGCTGTGTAGTTTTTAATAAATGGATCAGACTGTGTGCGCTGCGTGAAACCAGACCTTATTTGCACAAATCGAAAGCATATTTACACTGTCTGAATCATTCCCTATCAACTACACTGTGCACTATGAGACATTCACAGTACAGGAAACACTACACTGTGAACAAGTGACCGATCTCAGCTCGCTTCAGAGTCTATCTATGGTGCAGGGGCCGGCACTTCGGATTCTAGAGAGCATTTGATTGGTCAGAAGATTGGATGAGAAGATGAAGTACGATGTGTTGTCCACGATTCTGTTGAGCCGTTTTGGCAGAAGAGATGAACTGCAAGCTTTGAATTATTATATCTTCTAAATGTGAATTTTGTCACTGTTTTGGAGCACACTGCCTTATAGATAGCCTTAAGACTAACATAGTGATACTAACACCCAAAAAACTTCAATTTTGATTTCATGGGGACTTTTTTTTTGTTTATTGAACTTTTACAATCATAACAGGATAAGAATATAGAACAATAGTGAAAGAATTATGTTAAGTAAATGATAAAGTCGAAGGCTTGTTGCACTGGCTTTCACGTTCACATTCAAGTAAAGTAGCGTTACTGGCAAGTTTGGGAGAGTAAAGGCAAAACGCACAGGATATAGTGCTTTCAGTGTCCTGTGGATGGTCATAGCACTTCTTTTCTGGCAGAAATGACTAGGAGCCATGCAAAATGTAATGTGTAACTGCAACACTGAATACAAATGTAACGTAAAGTAAAGAGTACTCTTCAAAATACTTAAGAATAGATAAGAATACATAAGAATACTTATTCAAAAATGAAGTGAAGTAGAGAGTAAAAGTTGCTAATATCTTTGATACTCAGTTAAACTACTCAAGTACAGCAATTAATTACATTTACTCAAATACTTCACACCTCTGTACATTATAGTATTTTGTATTTCAATACTGCTGTTGTAATGATCACCAGCTGGAGTACTCTTGATAATCACCAGAGGGCGCTTCATCCCAAACCTCTGTCACTCTTGGACTTCATTTCCCATAATCCTTTGCCCGGACTCATCAGCACTCTTTGTTTGCACCTGTCTGCTCACCCTATAGCCTGGTTCATAGCCCTGTATAGAAACTGTGCGTTGTTCTCTAGTGTTTTTGATTAAAGCTTGTGTTTCTATTACATTATATTCAGTGCTGTTTTAGTATCACTGAGATACCCCTATAGTTTTTTTATTTAATTTTCCATTTCCATTTTAATTGTACTTACAATTATAGTAAATTTGGGCATGTTTTTGTCATTTTTATGAATAGTTTTTATTTATTGTTCATTCTATTCATGTTTTAGTTATTTTAGTACAAGCCAAAACCAAAATGATAATGATAAATGTTGCTTTGGAAAGTAGCTGAAATAAGTAAAAATTTCTACCCATTTTATTGTATTTCAGTTCACGTTGATTATTTAGTTTAGTTTAGTTAAGTATAATAACCCTGCATGGTTATATGAACTGATATTGTGTTTGATGAGAGCAGAGACTGATCTGTGTGTTACAGGACTGTGAGAACATGTTTCGTTCACTAGAGGTCTCTGTGTGCTCAGTGATCTATAATATAGATGATATAATCATCTGAGTTCTGATTCTTAATGTTGAGCAGGATCAGGTTCTGACAGTACCTGACTCCACTCTCTCGTATGTGTCCTTCCAGCTCCTCCACGAACTTATCTCCCTTCGTCCAGTAGATGATGGGCCTGGAGTCCCCGCTGTAGCCGAAGAAAGCCCTGCAGTCCAGCACCAGACGCATGCCTGCAAACACAACCACACAACAGAAATAACAACAAAACCCATCTACACAACAGACAAATGAAGACTTTAAAGTGTGTTTCCAGGGAAGAATATCAGAGAGAAATGCAGAAAACACATAAAAACATGCACTGCTCAAACCAGGCCAAGACTTTCCTTTAAAAGCAGTCAAAGTTGAGTAAGAAGCTCACACTCACACAACACTTCCAGAATACATGCTAACACTTTAATAATAATTATAATATCCATCTCCATCCATCTTCTTCCGCTTATCCGGGGCCGGGTCGCGGGGGCAGCAGTCTAAGCAGAGAACCCCAGACTTCCCTCTCCCTAGACACTTCCTCCAGCTCTTCTGGGGGGACACCGAGGCGCTCCCAGGCCAGCCGGGAGACATAGTCTCTCCAGCGTGTCCTAGGTCTTCCCCGGGGTCTCCTCCCAGTGGGACGCGCCCGGAACACCTTCCCGGGAAGGCGTCCAGGAGGCATCCGGAACAGATTGCCGAGCCACCTCAGCTGACCCCTCTCGATGTGGAGGAGCAGCGGCTCTACTCTGAGCTCCTCCCGGGTGACTGAGCTTCTCACCCTATCTCTAAGGGATCGCCCAGCCACCCTGCGGAGAAAGCTCATTTCGGCCGCCTGTATCCGGGATCTTGTCCTTTCGGTCATGACCCAAAGCTCATGACCATAGGTGAGAGTAGGAACGTAGATTGACCGGTAAATCGAGAGCTTCGCCTTGCGGCTCAGCTCTTTCTTCACCACGACAGACCGGTACATCGACCGCATTACTGCAGAAGCTGCACCGATCCGTCTGTCAATCTCCCGTTCCATCCTTCCCTCACTCGTGAACAAGACCCCAAGATACTTAAACTCCTCCGCTTGAGGCAGGAACTCTCCACCAACCTGAAGAGGGCAAGCCACCCTTTTCCGACTGAGGACCATGGCCTCGGATTTGGAGGTGCTGATTCTCATCCCAGCCGCTTCACACTCGGCTGCAAACCGTCCCAGTGCATGCTGAAGGTCCTGGCTTGATGAAGCCAACACGACAACATCATCCACAAAGAGCAGAGACGAAATCGTGTTGTCACCAAACCTGACCCCCTCCGGCCCCTGGCTGCGCCTTGTCGCCGGTTCTGTTCATGATAATTATAATAATGTTGTTATATTCATATAGCACCTTTCAGAAGCCCACGACACTTTACATAATGAATGGTGCAATCTTTATGTAAAAAGCATTGCCTTTAAGGGGAAGCTGTGACCTTATGGTTAGAGATTTGGACTCGTAACCCAAAGGTTGAATGTACAGCTCTCTCCCTCCTTCAGTACCACCCAACCCTGCTCTGTGTGTGTGTGTGTGTGTGTGTGTGCAGAGCTGAACTCTGAGTACGGGTAACCATACTTGGCTGTATGTTACATCACTTTCACTTTCTTTAAATATCCTAATCATTATTCTCAGACATCTGTTTCCCAGAGACCTCCGGTTCACCTATAGAGAACGCTCTCACATGCACTCATATCAAACCACGCTCACATTGTAAGACACACAGATACGAGCTATCAGCTGAGGGACACGCTGCAGATCTTAGCATGCTCACGCTGTAGAGAACTCACTCCCATTATAACACTGCTCTGTTTCCTGCACTGATCCACTACTCTCTCGATTCTCAAACCCTTCAGCAGCATTAGCAGCACAGAAGTGAAGAGCTTCCTCTGTCTGCAACCACAGCTTTAAGAGAGCGTCAGCGTCAGGAGATGAATGAAGGAGGCTGTGTTTAGTGCTCCAGGAATCATGCATCTTCCTTCACGATCAGGATCAACTCTTTCATCTGAACATCTATCACACATCTCCAGTCTTCAGATTCACCAAAACACTGTTTACTGGAGCAAAGTCAAAGCTTGAGGTTAAGAAGATTCATCCAAAAACAAAGAGTATAGCTGAAAATGAATACAGTTATGATTTCTGGGCATGTGTTTATAACTTTATACCAAATGAAAAATAACTTTGTTTGGATGTCCTGAATTAGCAGTAATATTTCAGTCACAGAAGAATCAAACATTGTGTGAAACAGAAATGCTCCCTCCAAGCCAAACCAACAAGCAGCCAGAAATGCTGATATATTTTATGGTAATTATTCATGTTTGTGTGAGGGTAAGAAAAATCTCCAAATCTAAAATGGATCATGATGCTTTTAGATAAATGTTTCTATACTCAATTATTGCATGTAAATAGTTTAGTATGTATTCTGACATGGTGTGACGTCAGACTCATATGATAATGTCTTGTGTTTTGGTTCTGAGTTTCTCTGTGTGATTACTGGTTTTGTTCACCTGTTAATGATCTCATTAGTTCCTCTAATGAGTGTGTACAGAAGTGTAGTCTGTGTCATGCTTGTGTTTGCTTTCTTTGTGTGTTTGATATTATTCAAGACTCCTTTTAAATTTCAATCTTCTTCGCTGAATCTTCATCTTCCTGCAACCATATTGTGACAGAATTACTCGAATATGTTTATTATGTTGTCTTTATTTGTAACATTATGAGAAAAACAGCAAAATCCAAAATATGGGTGTACAAATATGAACCGCAGTGTGTAATTTCTTACTCTGCAGAAGGAGCTGTTACAGGTCTTCTGTTGATTATCTGTCCTAAACCAAGCAGCTGTCAAATAATCAAGAATTATTGTTAATAAGTGGACTGGATGTTTGAATGGTTTGGAGTAAGTGTATCTGTTCGACATCATTAGTGTCTGACAGAAGGCAAACAGGTGGAGTGTTGGAGAAACATTCATTATTTGTACTGAATTGGCCTAGGGATTTGTCCTTAAAATAATATTTAACCCAGAAATGTACATTTGTTTAAAAATGTACTCATACCATCCCAGATCAGGATGAGTGTGTGTCTGGACTCTCATTCTGACGGCACCCATTCACTGCAGAGCATCCATCAATGTGATGCAGTGCTACATTTCTCCAAACCTGATGAAGAAACACACTCATACACTCTCACTTAACTTGGGAATCGTTTCAGTCTGCACATTTTCCCTATTGTGTTGGTTGTCACAGTTATTGATTTGATTTTGTCCTTTTAATGCAGGCACGTGTTGTACATTGTCCTCATTTATTTGGATACTTAAGGAGATGTTCCAGCTGTGGATTTATTAAAGACTGCCTTGCACCTTTATCATCGTGTTTGTGGTCCTGTGCATGACGCAACTTTAACCCTTTCTTCATGCTGGTATGAATGATATTTCAAATCATATCTAGGAGGGAGTATATGTCGAGAGTACAGGAACAGCACCCTATCACACATTAGCAACAGATCACACACAAAACAGCCTCCGAACACTTGAGCAGCTCCTGACAGCACCAGAAACACTGTAGCATTGGGCTGTCGAGTCCAGCTCCCACGTTACCCAAAGAAATCTAACAACTGAGGTATTTCTGTAGTTTCTGTTAGAGTTCACCTTCAGACGATCAGAAGTTTTGAGCGTGTGGTTTAGGGAGTCAGTCAGTCCACCTGGGCTATGAACACAGGTGCTGTTGAGCTCTGGACGGCTGCTGTCACACAGGGTCGACCCCTGACCCTGGAGGTGAGCATCACTGTCTAAACGGCCGATCTGAGCAGGTGGCAGCGAGAGAGACTGTGACTTCAGCCCAAGTGAACCACTGCTCAAACAACAAGTCTGGACGTACAGCTGCCTGCTCGACCACTTTACAATGATGAACATTTGTCCTTGTTCATGCAACAGGTTTTACTTTGCACTTATTTAGTTTTGTGAATAAATGTCTTGACATTTGGCAATTTGATCAAATACCCAGTCAGCTGGTAAAACCGAGTGCTCATTTTACCAAATGCAGTCATTAATCCAGGTCTTCTGTACCAACTCATGTCTCAGAACCTGACCATGATCTACTGTGAAGCAGATGTTGGATTACTTCTGTAAATGTCACTGTAATTTAAAGATAATTTCATTGTGTAACAGACACTTCTGACTGATGCTTTAATTGCACGGCCAGCAAATGGACTTCTTGTGGAGTGCCTGCAGATCTCTAGTGCTAAAAGGTTCATTTACTGAGAGATAGTTGACATTTCAAGGATTCAGAGTCCATCTCCAGTGCTGTCGGCGCACAGAATAATGCATTATAATTCAGTGTGAGCCGACAGATTAAATATTTTGTTCCTGACAACAGCCCGAGGTTGGACGAGAAGCATTACAAATGCATCCAGACAGGAGTAAATATTTAGCAAAGAAAGAGGAGGAGTTTGAGAGGAACAGAGAAGCGTGCTCTATATGTGCTGGACTGTGTCAGAAGAGTACGTTATCAGGTCAAATACTGCAGAGCTGAAATCACAGGGATGCTTTCGTTCGCTTCGGCACAGTTCATGATTTCAGTCAGTTCCTTTGCTTTAACTGTGTCTGCTCCTCACTGAGCATGTCAGCTGACACCAGCACGAGAGTCTGCGTTTACTGTCTCAACTGCTAAACAAACGGATATTTCAGTCCAATTCTACAATGACATGATGGCATAATTTAAGTGCATGAGAGCGTAGGACGTCTCCTCCATCAGCTGCTTCAGCAGTGTTTGACTGGACCTCCTGCCACAGGGTCCCATTTCTCATTTATGACCCTGGAGCACAAAACCAGTCATAATGAGATCTATACATCAGCTGAAAGCTAAAAAATGAATGATCTCTCCATTGATGTCTGGTTTGTTCGGAGGACAATATCTGTCTGAGATACAACTATTTGAAAATCTGGAATCTGAGGGAGCAAAAAAATCTAAATATTGAGAAAATCATCTTTAAAGTTGTTCAGATGAAGTTCTTGGCAATGCATATTACTAATCAAACATTAAGTTTTGATATATTTACAGTCTGAAATTCACTAAATATCTTCATGGAACATGATCTTTACTTTACTTTTTTTTTGGCTATTGCTACAAATATACCCCAGAGACTTAACACTGCTTCTGTGCTCCAGGGACACATTTAAGCTTTCAAAGAGGTTTTGGTACAAGTGCCCCATTAGCAGCCATTGTGTCCTTCGGCTCTGGTGAGGACGGCCCATTACACAGCAGTGTTTGTCACAGTTCCTAAGACATCCTTACAAAAAATACCTTTATTCAAGTGTGATTTTAGTATACTTAAAAAAAAAAAAAAAAAAAGGAAAGTATACTTTAGAAATTATACTACTTATAGAAAGTATACTATAGAAATGTGCTTTATGTACCTCTCAGAAATATACTTAAAATAACATTTAAGTATAATTGTGTTATATGGTAGAGTGCACTTTTACGTACAGAAGCAAGCCCAGAAGAAACCGAAACAACAGATGCTTCCACATGTATCATCAGCCATAAAACAGCATCAAAACTGTGCAACGTGATGGAATAAAATCAGCTTTGGGGTGTTAACTGACTCCATCCACGTTTTGATTATTATTCTGAATCAAATTCATATTCTTTGTTTCGCTTTTTGTTCAAAATGTTGATTATTTCTTTCTTTTTTATTTATTTCTTTATTTTATTTATGAAACTCATCCACAGTCAAGTGTTTATAAAGAACGCATGAAGCTAGAATAAAATGTTTTTGTTTACAAGCAGATACTCTGTTCTTTCTTTGGATGTTTTGTATGTTCAGATATTCATATAACAAAATATATACAAATTAATATCTAAATAGGGAGAGTAGTATACTCTAAGTTCACTTTTGGTATAATTGCAGTACAAACTTGCTAATGTTATTCTTAAATTATACTTAAAAAAGTATACGTTTATATACAGTACTAGAAAGTGGTCCAATTTAGTCCCAAGGAGTATTGAAACAAGTATACTATTATAACACTGATATATGTATACTTGCTACATAAAGTATACTTCATAATATACTTGAACTTTACTTAAGTATACTTAATATAATACACTTGAAGTATACTTTTTTCTTGGTAAAGGGGACCTGGTTTGGGCCAGAATGAGCTGCTGTCTACTGTTTGGAGAAGCCTCTCTCCGGGCCAGATACAGTAAGTCATTAGTAGATCCTGAGAGGGTTTGTGTTGGCACAACTGTGGGTAATGTCTTAAAATGCTCTGGAACTAAACATTGGTTCTTTGTTTTGGCATTATCATAAATTTAGCTCTTCTTCATGGTAACCTTACATGATTTCAATGTGTGTCTGCATTTTTTGTGTTTTACACAATTGAGGGGGGAAAAGGCAAAAGTCTGTCACATACACAGTAAAAAACGTTGGGTTGTTTTTTTTTTAAACCAACCGTTGGGTTACATATATTGGGTCAATGTGTTGGGTTATCTTAAAATTTGTTGGGTCATTTTTTTTTTCATCGTTGGGTTATTTTTAGTTATAACCCAACTGTTGGGTTAAATATGTTTCCCGCTTCACTCCGGTTCAAATTTTAACAGTCCAGTCAGCGACTCAGCACGGACATCAGCGGCAGCCTGCATGATTATGAAAGGTAAGTAACTGTTAATATAATCGTATGATGTATATAACTGTTATAACATTAAGTAATGTGTCTTTTTTATACGTTAAAAAAGTTTTAATTCCCTTTAGTCCGTTTGTTTCCCCCAGAGAATCAGATCGATTGTAAATTAATGCTATTCCTGTTTGTTCGCTAGCATTAATACATTAAAAGATTAGCTGCAAAACTTTTTAGACAAGTATTACTTAAAGTTAATAAAAATGTCTGGTGAAATGTGAAAGTTTGACGAAATCATTAGAATTAAGCTAGAAAAGCCTCACGGAACATTTATCGGATCGGACCAGTGAAAGAATTTGCTCGAGCTGAGCTCACACACATCAGTCATGCAACAGAGAACAGACTCCGTGAGAATTGTTTGAATGAACCTGCAATTTTCTGTTATAAAAGTTCAAAACACAGACGAAAGAAAAGCGCGCAGTCGTGAGGCAATCGTGTATACCAGTGGCCCAAATTTACATAACGTTACTCCTACAACCAACCTTTAAGAGGGGAGCATAAAACAAGTCATATTCGTCTTAGTGCACCAGCACTAATTAATTGTACAGTAATAGTGTTTTAATGGTTTATTCATATTGAATATTGTTATGCATCTATCAGAATACCCTATAATTACAGCAATTTCTCTTATGAAGCTAGATTGATTGACATGTTTTTTAAATGTGTTGTACTAAATGTGTTTATACTTACTGTATGTTTTAAACAATGGACTTTTTCGTGAAAGAAAAATTGCAACAATAGAATTTCTGCCTGTTAATTGAAACATTTCAAGCTAAGTAACCTATTTAAATTAATGATACATAAGTTTTCAATTTTACTTAGACCTATGACTTCCAAAAATTATGAAAAAAGACAAATGAGGTGAAATGATAAGTGTACTGCCGCATTCCGTCCAACAAAGCTTCCTTTCATTTACAGTGTACTTTTGTTCCTCCCTACAAGTCCAAATCAGTTTAAGGGTAAAGGGTGGTAAAATTTACTCACATTAGCCGCAAATATTGCCACAAATTTTCTGGAGGGAGTGAAAACTGGTTTATTCTGTCTCTTAGTGCAAATGATAGTAGATCCCCACAAAGACTGTAAAAATTTAAACTGTAAGCTTAGTTTTTTTTTTGTTACTTGTGCTTTCTCTGTACTTTTGTCATTTAAAGGCCTTCGTGCAGAAATTGTCTTTAAAACCCTTCCTGCTGTCTGCACCATACCACACAAATGGAAAAATGGTGTGCACATCATACACGGAAATGAAGCGGTCCTTCATTGACATTCAACCTGGAAGTAAAAGCAAAACTTAAAATTACAGTGCCCTGTGTAGTCAAGTCACCTTTATTTATTTTGTATAAGACACACATTGTACAAAATGTTAATTAGATGTTAATTAATATAAATAATTAACTCAACTGTTGGGTAACTTTTAACCCAACAGGATTTTAACCCAATAGATGGGAAGGTGCTATACCAACCCATAGTTGGGTTACAGGTTTTTAGTGTGTAGTTAGATGGTGGATTTTGTTGTAGTGCGATGTAATGTAATGCTGGCAATATTTTCTTCCTTTCAAAACTGCTTGGTTTGCTGCTTCTGTTCAGCCTGCAGAGATCTCACAGGAAAATGGAAAATATTCCTTGTCCATGCAATCATTAAAATTAATAAAATGCATATTACAGCACCAGAGACCATTTCCACTTGCACAATAATTACATTGCCACATTCGCAGTGTCCTCTTTTAATTATCCATTTTCTAAACATGTAGGGCAATGAGCCTGCTGCAGCAGCTGGAGATTCATGAGACTGATGGAAGTTCCATTATAAGTATATCCACCCAAACAGTATATGCTGTTCTTTCGTCATCTTTTTCTTTGTGTGTGTGTTTGTTTTAATACAAGCCAAAGTGAGTGTAGGTAAATTAGATGGAGGGATGTTGAAAGGTTCCTTCATCTGTGTGAATTAAGACTTGTGAGTGATGGTTCTGATGAAGAGGCTGTGTGCTACTAGCACGACGTCAGATCATTTGCTATTAACATATCATATATCTGCTATTAGTTAATAGGAGTACACTCACATAAAAATGAGCTCAAAGCTGTCAGAGATGGACTAAATGTTACAAATACATGTTGAGTCGAGGGCATGAGCATCCTGAGAACTCATCACACATAACTGAAGCATAGCACTTGTATAAAAGACAAAAGTGCATGTTGTTCTCTGTATATCTGTGTGTGAGATGGTGAAGAAGGACTCACCGAGCTGGACGTCTATGATTCTGGTCTGTCTCTCTGAGGGGAACAGGACCTTTGGTGGTCTGCTTGTGAGAAGTGCTGCAAAACAATAAACACACATTAAAAATAGGGCACTGAATGAAACACTCATCTCAATAACTGGCTGACTAACACGACATAAAATGATTCTTTAAGATCAAAAGTGAACCGTTTACGTGAGTTGGACATGCACAAGTTGTATAACGGAGAACGCTAGTTAGATTTATTGTAAACAGTGAACAAAAAACAGATGAATACTAATATAAAACCAGGAAACAGCATCAACAACAACAAAATAAAATATTTCAACTTAGTAAAGATTCATTGTCTTTGTTTTTGCTTACTTTCAGAGCAAAACTCACCTTATAAACTAACAGCAAATCTCAATGTGATTGATCATTTATATCATCACTAAATGTAAACTATACCATTGCCCAGTCAGTCTGTAAACTGCTCAGTTGGACTGTTAGCTGTAAGGTACAGTATCATAAACACCCATGCTATGAATTTCTGTGGAGCTGCTTTAAAACAATGTGTATTGTGAAAAGCGTTTGAGAAGTAAAATGCACACAGACATTAATCAAGTGCTAGTACACTTGAATATGTGTGCATTTGAATGTTTTTGTATGATTCTGTTACTGTGTTGGATCTCCACCTAACATCTAAACCTGAATCACTATCTGTTGACCGCTGAGCAAATGATCAGCACAAACAGGCTTAGGTTTGGTTTCTTGGGATCACCTCACAAGGAGAGTTAGCTATATAAATGTTTATCATTTTGATATAGTCTTGTCTCTATCTGTGTTGAATCTTAATAGGAGCTCTGTGAAAGGAGTGAGGTTGAAGTGACAGCTCATCCATCTTACAGGGCAGCTGCAGCTTTAGCATGCAAATCAAGCCATCATTCACGTCAACAGAAGACCACGCTCTCTGAATCCACAGATCCTCCGCTGATGAACCCGTTGTCACCAACGCTTAGGGATCTTTAGGAACGTGTTGATGCTTTTATGGCACAGTGAACAGGACCAGTTTTCTCCTCCCTCTGCATTGTATTTGTACAGTGTCTAGAGCAACGCAATTACTTACAATCATGCAAAACCCACAGCACTATTTATTTTGCTGACTTCAAATTTTGCACGGGCAGAATTACTGTTTAACAGCTCCATTTATTAACAAAGAAACAGTGCTAGGAAAATTAAGTGCTCTTGAAGTTGAAATTTCATTGTTGGAGTTTAACTGGCTCTGCTGATTAAATAAATCTTTAGCCCAAATCTCTTTAGCCTCCAACCTACATTCTCTGTTCTCCTCTTCCAGCTATAGATAGAAACTACCCTAACTTGACCTGCTATCCGAGTGTGACCTCAGGGGTGACACGAGATCATGACTAACTGACTGAATATCTTTAGACAGCTCTATGAGCCATTATCAGTCAAGCTATAATACTGAAGCACACAGAGTTACAGCACTGAAGGGTCAGAATCAGTGATGGATCCCCCACTGCTCTCCCTGTGCTGTACTTCACCACCTCCTCTCACTTCTGCTGCATCCATCAAACCACTGACAGAATCTCTGATCAACACAGCGTTCAAGCCAAATACTTCACAGAACAAAATACAAAATCTGTATCCACCATTTCAATTTGACTTGGTCCATTAAAAAAGCCTAGTACTCACAGATTGTGTCAGAAGATTAAAAAATATAAAAACTTTCTCACTCATGCAGAACAGATTCTATTAATATTCTATATTCAAACACTAGAATATTCAAACTCTTGACTTTTTTGCAAACATGCAATAATTAAATCAGCAATTAAAGTATAAAACAGACTTGATAGACTCAATTTATTTACCAATGCTTTTCTGCTTATGTAAAGTAAATGCCAAAGTCTGTTTCGTTCGTTTGGTTTTGTTTTACTGAACCGAGTGTTTCACTTTCTTCACTTGTACACTTTTAGCTTGTGCTGCACTGAATGTGCATTTCATTCCACTTAACGCATATTCATTTCTTTCAGCATGAATAGATCATTCATGTGCAAACTGCATCTCGTTTCACTTTCTCTTTAAAAACTTTATACTAAACAAAGTGCCAGTATGAAGATGAATTCCACTTCAAGCAGAAGCAAACTGATACCTTGAGATGTTAGTGTTTATGTGACGAGTGGGACGGGGCCGAGAGACGTGGTAACAGGAGCGAGGCCGGTGGAGTGATTGGAAATGAGCGACACCTGCTCGACACACCGGTCTCGAGTCCCACGGAGGAGATGGAGGGATATAAAACCGGAGCGACAACAGTGACAGACGAGAGAGGACCAGGCCTGGGTTTTAGTTTTTTAGTTAGGCCTAGCAGAAAGTGCATGGGAGATCTTGAAACGGTGCTTGTCCTGGCCGTCAGACTCACAGCAGTGACAGTGGATCTGTATCTCTCTTTCTCAAGCGAGCACCAGCTGTCCTCAGGGTCCAGATCCGTCATGACACCTGACCCAGCGCATCTGGACCCATCACTTCCTCTCCACACACGAGGACATCGTGCCCCTTCATTCACATGCACACTTCAATATAACTCTTCCAAACACTGCTGATCCCACTCGGCCCAACTTCCATTTCCACGCTTCCCATGCCTCCCGTAGACACAGTGTCAGTTTACAGTTGTCATCCAAATGCCTACCAGTAGTGAGATTAACTGATTTAGATTATTGTACAAATAAACAGCTTTAACAACTCATGAATCCAGCACTATAGCAACTGGTGATAATAACATACAGGATAAATTTATTTGTTGTCAACAGTTCAGAAGATCTGCATCTGTAATAAAACGTCCCTCACATGGCTCCGGGGGTGAATAATGGCCCCCTGTAGTGAATCCATGCATTTTTGTAAGATAAATATCCAGATTTCAAATGTACTTAACACTATTTTTTTAACATCTGCTGACCGTCTTGGCGGAAGATGGAAGACATATGCGTCCCATGCTCCTCTGGGAAATGTAGGAGCAAAGGAAACAAAGTTTCCTTACTTCAGCAAAGGAAAACTAGTCTCCTCTTGGCTTACTTCGAAATCCTCCAACGTTTTTTTTAATAAATCCTTGTTTTGTGCTTCTAATTTGTGACCAGCGTTTTGTTTTGTTTTGTTCTCTCTCCGCGCTGCTGATGCACTATGAAATCTGCCTTGGCAAGTCTTCCGGTTCTCCACAGTCAGCAGAAGTGGGGAAAAAAGGGTTTACTACATTTGAAATCTGGATATTTATCTTACAAAAATGCATGAATTCGATACAGGGGGCCTTTATTCACACCCCAGAGCCGTGTGAGGAACATTTTATTACAGATGCAGATCTTCTGAACCGTTGACAACAAACACCCGCTTACCCCATAGAAAGGCTTGGAAGAACAAGGACAGTTTTTAATATAACTCCAATTGGATTATTCTGAAAGAAGAAAGTCACACACACCTACTGTAGGATGCTTTGAGGGAGAGTAGAAGATGGACGAATTTTCATTCTCAGGTGAACTAATTCTTTAAGGCTGGGTTTCGTTCAAAACTGTTCGATATCGATACGATACCTTGACTTTGATACTGGTTCCTGAACAATACTTTTTTCAATACCAATTTTATTAAAACCTTTTTAACAAGATTTATACATTACACCTCTCTCTCTCTCTCTCTCTCTCTCTCTCTCTCTATATATATATATATATATATATATATATATACAATGTTTTTCTTTTTTCAGAGTTTTTTTTTTTTTAAGCATGAGCCCCGTCAGACTGGTCTTGGCGGAGGTGTTGCAACAATATATAGTGATATTCTCAATGTTACCCAGAAAACAGGATACAGGTTTAACTCATTTGAAATACTTAATGTTACACTGTCAGACATGCAAAAGAAATCTAATGTATCTCTTGCTCTGGCTACTGTGTATAGACCACCAGGGCCGTATACAGAATTCCTAAAAGAATTTGCAGATTTCCTCTCAGACCTTCTAGTTACAGTTGATAAGGCGCTAATCATGGGAGATTTTAATATTCACGTCGATAATGCAAATGATACATTAGGACTTGCGTTTACTGACCTAATAACCTTTTTATGAGTCGAGCAAAATGTCACCGTGCCCACTTATCGTTTTAATCATACACTAGATTTAATTATATCGCATGGAATCGATTTTACTGATATAGATATAGTACCTCAATGTGATGATATTACAGACCATTTCCTTGTATCGTGCATGCTGCGTATAACTGATATTAACTATATGTCTCAGCGTTACCGTCTGGGCAGAACTATTGTTCCAGCCACCAAAGAAAGATTCGCAAATAACCTGCCTGATCTATCTCAACTGCTATTTGTACCCAAAAATACACATGAATTAGACGAAATTACTGACAACATGGGCACTATTTTCTCTAATACATTAGAAGCTCTTGCGCCCATCAAATTGAAAAAGGTTAGAGAAAAACGTACTGTGCCATGATATAACAGTAACACTCACTTTCTCAAGAAACTCGTAGTCTTGAACGCAAATGGAGAAAAACTAACTTGGAAGTTTTTAGAATTGCATGGAAAAACAGTATGTCCAGCTATAGACAGGCTCTAAAAACTGCTAGGGCAGAGCATATCCACAAACTCATTGAAAATAACCAAAACAATCCAAGGTTTTTATTTAGCACAGTGGCTAAATTAACAAATAACCAAACGCCACCTGATTCAAATATTCCACCAAAGTTAAACAGTAATGACTTTATGAATTTCTTCACTGATAAAATAGATAATATTAGAAATACAATAGTGAATGTAGATTCTACAGCGTCTAACACTTCAGTTTCATCCATCGCACCCAAAGATAAACTGCAGTGCTTTACAACTATAGGACAGGAAGAGCTAATTAAACTTATCTCTGTATCTAAACCAACAACATGTTTATTAGATCCTGTACTCACTAAATTACTGAAAGAGTTGTTACCTGTAGCTGAAGAACCACTTCTCAATATTATTAACTCGTCGTTATCTTTAGGTCACGTCCCAAAACCATTCAAGCTGGCGGTTATTAAGCCTCTTATTAAGAAACCACAACTAGATCCTAGTGAACTGGCAAATTATAGGCCTATTTCAAATCTTCCATTTGTGTCTAAAATTTTAGAAAAAGTTGTGTCGGCTCAATTGAGCACCTTCCTGCAAAAAAATGATCTGTATGAAGAATTTCAGTCAGGTTTCAGGCCCCACCATAGCACAGAAACTGCACTTGTTAAAATTACAAATGACCTGCTTCTTGCGTCAGATCAAGGCTGCATCTCATTTCTAGTTTTACTTGATCTTAGTGCTGCGTTCGACACCATAGATCATGACATACTCATAGATCGATTACAAAACTATACAGGTATTCAAGGGCAGGCTCTAAGATGGTTTAGATCCTATCCGTCCGATCGCTACCACTTTGTTTATTTAAATGGGGAGTCATCTCATTTATTACCAGTAAAATATTCAGTGCCAAAAGGATCCGTGCTAGGTCCCCTTCTATTTTCAATATACATGTTGCCCCTTGGTAATATTATTAGAAAATACGGGATTAGTTTCCACTGTTATGCTGATGATACTCAGCTATATATCTCAACGAGACCAGATAAAACTTCTAAATTATCTAACAGAGTGTGTTAAAAATGTAAAAGATTGGATGACCAATAATTTTCTCATATTAAATTCAGATAAGACAGAGATATTAATTATTGGGCCAAAAAACAGTACACAGAATCTTGTCAGACACTGTAATATGCTCTGGTCCCCTCCCTGCTTACCGTGGTGACAAGATGCATAGCAGATTGTCATCACTCAATGGCTGGATGTCTAAGTGGTGCCCACAGAATAACATAGGTTTCATAGACAATTGGACGAGCTTTTGGGGCAGACCTGACCTGTTTAAAAGAGATGGTCTTCATCCCTCCTGGGGTGGCGCCACTCTTCTCTCTAGAAATATGGCAAATAGTCTTAGTGTTTATACTTGACTAACTGGGGCCCAGGTCAGGAAGCAGACAGACTGGCTAAACCGACCGTCTGCTAGCTGCCTCCCGTCACAGAGGTCAGTTAATTCTCAGCACATAGACTCTTTCACCTAGATATCACACTATAGAGACTGTGTCTGTTCCCCGAACTAGAAAATACAAAAAACGTCCAAACCAAGTTAAGATTAACAATTTAATTGAGGTTCAACAAATAAAAAACAGAAGCAATATTGATGAACAAATGATAAAGCTTGGCTTATTGAATATCAGATCCCTTTCTACGAAAACACTTTTTGTAAATAATATGATCACTGATCATAATATAGATGTACTCTGTTTGACAGAAACCTGGCTAAAACCTGATGATTACATAAATGAGTCCACCCCCCAAAGATCACTGTTATAAACATGAGCCGCGTCTAAAAGGCAAAGGTGGACGTGTTGCTTCAATTTATAACAACGTTTTCAGGATTTCTCAGAGGGCAGGCTTCAAGTATAACTCGTTTGAAGTAATGGTACTTAATATAACATTATCCAGAGAAACAAATGTTAATGATAAATCCCCTGTTATGTTTGTACTGGCTACTGTATACAGGCCACCAGGGCACCATACAGACTTTATTAAAGAGTTTGGTGATTTTACATCTGAGTTAGTTCTGGCTGCAGATAAAGTTTTAATAGTTGGTGATTTTAATATCCATGTTGATAATGAAAAAGATGCATTGGGATCAGCATTTATAGACATTCTGAACTGTATTGGTGTTAGACAACACGTTTCAGGACCTACTCATTGTCGAAATCATACTCTAGATTTAATACTGTCACATGGAATTGATGTTGATGGTGTTGAAATTATTCAGCCAAGTGATGATATCTCAGATCACTATTTAGTTCTGTGCAAACTTCATATAGCCAAAATTGTAAATTCTACTTCTTGTTACAAGTATGGAAGAACCATCACTTTTACCACAAAAGACTGCTTTTTAAGTTATCTTCCTGATGTAACCAAATTCCTTAGCATATCCAAAACCTCAGAACAACTTGATGATGTAACAGAAACTATGGACTCTCTCTTTTCTAGCACTTTAAATAAAGTTGCTCCTTTACGCTAAAGGAAGGTTAAAGAAAACAGTTTGACACCATGGTATAATGAGCATACTCGCACCCTAAAGAGAGCAGCCCGAAAAATGGAGCGCAGCTGGAGGAAAACAAAGCTAGAGGTATTTCGTATTGCTTGGCGGGAAAGTAACATATCCTACAGAAAAGCATTAAAAACTGCTAGATCCGATTACTTTTCTTCTCTTTTAGAAGAAAACAAACATAACCCCAGGTATTTATTCAATACAGTGGCTAAATTAAACGAAAAATAAAGCCTCAACAAGTGTTGACATTTCCCAACACCACAGCAGTAATGACTTTATGAACTACTTTATTTCTAAAATCGATACTATTAGAGATAAAATTGCAAACATTCAGCCGTCAGCTACAGTATCACATCAGACAGTGCACTATAGACCCCATGAGGAACAGTTCCACTCATTCTCTACTATAGGAGAGGAAGAATTGTATAAACTTTTTAAATCATCTAAACCAACAACATGTATGTTAGACCCTATACCATCTAAGCTCCTAAAAGAGGTGCTTCCAGAAGTCATAGATCCTCTTCTGACTATTATTAATTCCTCATTGTCATTAGGATATGTCCCCAAAACCTTCAAACTGGCTGTTATTAAGCCTCTCATCAAAAAACCACAACTTGACCCCAAAGAACTAGTTAATTATAGACCAATCTCGAATCTCCCTTTTCTTTCCAAGATACTAGAAAAGGTGGTATCCTCACAATTATATTCCTTCTTAGAGAAAAATGGTATCTGTGAGGATTTCCAGTCAGGATTTAGACCGTATCATAGTTCTGAGACTGCTCTCCTTAGAGTTACAAATGATCTGCTCTTATCATCTGATCGTGGGTGTATCTCTCTATTAGTTTTATTGGATCTTAGTGCTGCGTTTGACACAATTGACCACAACATTCTTTTGCATAGACTTGAACACTTTGTTGGCATCAGTGGAAGTGCATTAGCATGGTTTAAATCGTACTTATATGACCGCCATCAGTTTGTAGCAGTGAATGAAGATGTATCCTATCGATCACAAGTGCAGTATGGAGTACCTCAAGGCTCAGTACTAGGACCGCTACTCTTCACGCTTTATATGTTACCCTTGGGAGATATCATCAGGAAACATGGTGTTAGCTTTCACTGTTATGCTGATGATACTCAGCTCTATATTTCTTCGCAGCCCGGTGAAACACACCAATTTGAAAAACTAATGGATTGCATAGTCGATATAAAAAACTGGATGACGAGTAATTTCTTACTGCTAAATTCTGAAAAAACAGAGGTGTTAATTATAGGACCTAAAAACTCTGCTTGTAATAACCTAGAACACTGTCTAAGACTTGATGGTTGCTCTGTCAATTCTTCGTCATCAGTTAGGAACCTAGGTGTGCTATTTGATCGCAATCTTTCCTTAGAAAGACACGTTTCTAGCATTTGTAAAACTGCATTTTTCCATCTCAAAAATATTAGCCTGGTCCTGTCAACACTGCACTGGCTCCCTATCAAGCATCGTATAGATTTTAAAATATTGCTTATTACTTATAAAGCCCTGAATGGTTTAGCACCTCAGTATTTGAATGAGCTCCTTTTACATTATAATCCTCTACGTCCGCTACGTTCTCAAAACTCAGGCAATTTGATAATACCTAGAATATCAAAATCAACTGTGGGCGGCAGATCCTTTTCCTATTTGGCGCCTAAACTCTGAAATAACCTACCTAACATTGTTCGGGAGGCAGACACACTCTTGCAGTTTAAATCTAGATTAAAGACCCCTCTTTTTAACTTGGCATACACATAACATACTAATATGCTTTTAATATCCTAATCTGTTAAAGGATTTTTAGGCTGCATTAATTAGGTAAACCCGGAAACAGAAACACTTCCCATAACACCCTATGTACTTGCTACATCATTAGAAGAATGGCATCTACGCTAATATTTGTCTGTTTCTCTCTTATTCCGAGGTCACCGTGGCCACCAGATCCAGTCTGTGTCCAGATCAGAGGGTCACTGCAGTCACCCAGATCCAGTACGTATCCAGACCAGATGGTGGATCAGCACCTAGAAAGGACCTCTACATCCCTGAAAGACAGCGGAGACCAGGACAACTAGAGCCCCAGATACAGATCCCCTGTAAAGACCTTGTCTCAGAGGACCACCAGGACAAGACCACAGGAAACAGATGATTCTTCTGCACAATCTGACTTTGCTGCAGCCTGGAATTGAACTACTGGTTTCGTCTGGTCAGAGGAGAATTGGCCCCCCAACTGAGCCTGGTTTCTCCCAAGGTTTTTTTCTCCATTCTGTCACCGACGGAGTTTTGGTTCCTTGCCGCTGTCACCTCTGGCTTGCTTAGTTGGGGTCACTTCATTTACAGCGATATCATTGACTTGATTGCAAATGATTGCACAGATAATTTTTAAACTGAAGAGAGATGATGACATCACTGAATTCAATGATGAACTGCCTTTAACTCTCATTTTGCATTATTGACACACTCTGTTTTCCTAATTAATGTTAAGTTGCTTTGATGCAATCTTTTTTGTTTAAAGCGCTATATAAATAAAGGTGACTTGACTTGACTGATCGGCGTATTCGACATCAAAGTAAAGTGGTAGCTATTGTAAGTTTTTTAATTGTTTTCATTGTTTAATTGATGTCGAAAACACCAATCGATCTATGCAGTATCACGTCAAGTCATCGGATTTTGATACCGAACGACAAGGATTTTTTGATACTTGATGGTATCGAGACAATTTGGTCTGTGCCTAAAAAGCATTGAACTCGATACCCAGCCTTACTGCACCGTACTAATCCAGTTAGTCTAGTGTGGAGTTATTCTGGCTGAGATGAAAGAAAACTTCAGTTCGGTGTCACTTCCTTTCCATTATAATACGAACACACATCTGAAGAGCAGTGCTTGGAAACACCTACAACCTCTCAAACTAGGCTCATTTTCCCCGTTGTGTAGTTATTCTCCTGAGTGCCTCAGGGTGTGCATCTCACACACAAGCTCTGCACCCTTTTATTACCCTTCACAGGCTCTCACCCACTCTTCAATTCCTTCTGAAGGTAATATGATAATACTAGAGTCATTACTGGGTTATCCATGATATTCCCTTTAGAATACTGCTCCAGATGAGTAATAATTCCTTAAGAAGGATGTAGTAACACTGGAGTCATTACTAGTGGATGCAGTGTATGAAAACAACCAGCCTATAATGGTGAAAATCCACCAACTAGTTTTTTTATAATCCCAATAAATCATAAACAGTCTCTGACACTCACATGAGCAAATCCAGATTTTTCCCTATATACACATCATAGTTGTTGAAAGTCCGCTCATTAGTGATGCTCTCTGCACTATTAGCATATACACAGCCCTGAGTGAGAAGCAGTGGTCCATCATTACTGTTCTCTTGCTGTAGCTGCTGGAGGTACATGTCAGCTCCAAAGAGACATTAAAAGTGTGTGTGTTGGGATGCACCAATGAACATAGTAGTCTCCATAGACCACTGAGAACACGGTGGTTAACTTTCATTTTTAAAGGAAATGTCCCGGGAAAGTCCTGTACGTTTTAACTAAAATTTGATGCCGGACTGCCTTACGAACAAGGGTCAGTTCAGCGCTGGATTTGTGCAAAGATTGCTTCTGAAAGAGGGATCGATACCAACACTTCGTCTGCAAACGTCCAGACTCCAGACAAAGTAAGCATCACGTATCATATATTCTTTTCCTAAAGAGCTTCTTGGCTCTCTGTAAGGCTAACGTTGCTAAAGCTATAATTGTCTCTGCCTGTTTTCACTAATGCTTTCTTCATGTGCTACCAGAATGATCATGAATAGGAATGTGGTAGTTAAAAATTGCATTAGGAAGCAATGTGAGGTCAGTAACACGGTTACCACCAGTTAAACCCTAACACTGGTGGTATGCCCGCGAGCATGAGCTCTTGAAGTTCCGCCTTCTTCTGAAAAGGGAGGCGGTAGCACCAGCTCATTTGCATTTAAAGGAGACTAACACAAAAAACTGTGCGTTTTGGCTCATACCCTAATAGTGGCAATTTCAACAAGCTATTAAAAATTATCTGTGGGGTATTTTGAGCTTAAACTTCACATACACATTCCTGGGATCTTGAGACATCATGCACTGCTTTATATGATTACTTTAATCAATTTCTGTATAGTAGACTATTATAGGCAAAAATGTTTAATTATTATTTATTTTTTATTTTTTCTATGAACACACAGACAGCTTCACACAGACACACAGACATATATATATATATATATATATATATATATATATATATATATATATATTGTATACTGAAACAGGGACAAACAACACTGAGTAAGCCAAACATATTTTAGACAGACCGCTTACTGAAGACACAGAAGTTGACATTGTTTGGTCCGAGAGCTATTTATAGAACTTCCTGGATATGACATCATATGTTACGGGAAGACGTCCCGTTGTGCTATTGGACTGATCTCACACATGTTTTTAAGACACTATCACGTAGAAGTGCCACTTCTGATACAGCATAAGGTTTCTTGAAGGAGAACTATGGCTTAATTATTATTATTATTATTATTATTATTGTCTCTCAGGACAAAAACACTGATTAACACCTTGTATTTAGGCAAAGGTGCAAATTTTGTTTTGAAGATGAGTTTTTTTTTTACTTTTTACTTTTGACTCTGATCAGAACACATGGAACAGAGTGTTAATTCACTGATATAATGACAGACAGCAACAAAGATAATGCATGAACATGTTTTATCTTCAATGTCTTTCAAAAAGTCTTCATCAGATACATCAAACTGATACTACATTTTTTCAGTGGATTCAAAGGTAGGCAATTTCACTTTACTGTACGTCTGAGCTGTGATTTTTAAATCCACTCAAGAAAAGTGAGGGTTACTGGCATGACTGTGTAGTCTCCATTTAGGAAAGCATTATAAGCAGACTAAACTGAAGCTCCTACGCAAAGCCCTTACACTGAGTTGTGCTGCGGCAACTGAAAATAGCCCATGAAAAGCTGCTTATGCAATTGTAGATGTGTGGGGCCCTTGAGAGCATCTCCCCGCCGCTTCCAGATCCAGCCCAGCCAGATGAACTATGGGTGCTTACTGGAGCATGTGTGGGAAGAACAAATCTAGAATATACTGCAATAAGACAGGAAATGCTTGTGGGATCTGGGGCCCAATCATAAATCAAAATTAGATGAAATTACAAAAAAGTACAAAATAACTGCTTAAACGTTAACTGCCTGAAGAAACATTTCCATTCACTTCACACTCCTTTACCTGCTGGGAGTCAGAAGCCAAGTCTTTGTTCATATATGTGGTATATGTGAATGTACTCTCTCTGACTGCAATATATGCAGGGTTAAAATATATATTTTTAATGCTTTTAAAAAATATATTAATGTTTTTAAAATATAATAAGAAAAATACAAAAATGGCTACAAATGTATTTGAAAAAAAAAACATGTTTATATACATATCTTCAAACATATTTTGTATCAAATATATTTTTGGCTATCTTATATACCTGTATATACTCCACACATGGAGTGGACTGGATTTCACCTTCTGCTGAGAGTTCCTTACACTAACAGAACTGTCATGAAAGTTTCATGTGGATTATGGCACACTCTTCTGTAAAGAGTCTGAAAGCATAAGGTTATTTCATCACGCTCATTCTGTCCAGGATGAGGCAGCATTTCTATGGTGACGGCAGGTCAGTGGTCATATGATTTGAAATTATGCTTTGCAAAACAGAATACATTCAGCAATAAAAGCTTGGGTCAGAAGTTTTAAAACATGCGTGATTTAATGCTGTTTTATTCTGAGCTGAAGCTTGTGTTTGCTAAAGCAATAAGCCACAGCACAAAGCTGAGAGTGTAAAATCCTCTTGACCGTAGTAAAATCACTGATATTCTTGGTCATATACACTGGAAGTGACAGCAATGTTCAGTAAATAACTGGACAATTATTAATAATAAAAACCTGAATAACAATTCTTTACAATCTGCGCAAGAAACTTCTCAGGATGAACCGATTGTTGTGACAGATTGTATTAACAACTTCATCAGCCAGATGAAATGATTTGACTAGCACTCCAAACACAGTGAAAAACTCCCAAATAAAAGCTATTGTAAGCAATAAACATTTTAAGACATTTCGAATTGATTATACACAGGCTAGGATAGGAGCTGAAAAAACTGTGACATTTTTTTTGTAAATATGACCACACAGTATCATACTGTGAATATATAAATAATGCACTCAGTTAAAAGATATCTTCTTAAATCACAAAATCTCAATATAATAAGCAGTTGGCACAGCAGAGTCTTCAGTGCATGTTTTAATGAGCGCGAACTGTGGCACATGCACTTGCAATAAACACAATGCCTGCTTTTCTTTCTTTCTGCCTGCCAACTGAATTCTCCCTGAGCCAGCAGATACATCTGATGCCTCGCCAGCACACTCTCCCAGCATCATTAACACACGTCTGCACGGGACACTTCTTTTTATTCCACTACCTTTTTATTTAAGTGAAAAATACAAGTTTCCACACTCACCTCAACAAACATCATGCAATATTTTTGGACACACTAAATGACTTTGGGGAAGTTTTCACCTGAAACTTGCAGCACAGTGTTTCATGAAAAATAAAATATTCACTGGTTTCAGAAATATTTTGACTGAGCAGACACACACACACACACACACACACACACACACACACATACACACACACACACACACACACACACACACACACACACACACACACACACACACACACACACACCTCCATTTATGACTCACAGACACTCATTTGAAATACAACACACAGTATATTGATCTCTAACAGGCTATTTCACACATACTACTGTTAGATTGGATATGTTTATTGGCCCCAATATATATATATATATATATATATATATATATATATATATATATATATATATATATATATATATATATATGTCACACATCAGGAGGAAGCTGTTCAAATGAAGCTGGACTAATACTGACATTATTCTTTACACTCTGAGTTCATTGTCATGCTGTGACTGAAATGACAGCGGCTCAAAGAATTCTTTCATTAGAATCAAGCACATGATTCCCAGAGTCACAACAATGAACAGGATCAGTAAGTGTCTGGCCGTAGAGTACATGACTTTGACCACAGGATCAGGTCATAGAGCCTGAAGGAAGCGAGCGCAGCACTTCACAGCATTGAGAGAGTGGAGGACAGCCACAGAGATTTGGGACAAATTGGTGTAGAGCTGCGGCCCACCTGTGAGAGCGAAGGATTGGTGCTTGCAGAGCACTTCAAACTCCTCTGGGACAGCAGCACTTTAGCAAAGACAAGCCCAAAGAGCCTTCAAGACTGCGAAATGAGCCACGGCTCCATTTGAACAGATATGTATTCCAAACAAAAGGGAATCTCTTAGTCCATCTGATACAACATTTTCATGCTGATTACAAACTCCACTGATGCATTAACAAGTAAATATGAGTCAATTCTGAGTCATTTGCACATAAAACATACACATTCAAAGAGTTAACCAAAGGGAAAGCTTCCACAAAGAAGAACTGTTCCTAGTAAGAGTACTGTCTGTCACTAAAAGTTATGTTGTGACCACATTAGTGGTCTCACTCGGAAGCCCCAGTGTCGTCATTACATAACGTCCCCTTTTCCCAACAATACATTATATGGGTTAAAATTATTGATTTTTCTTAGATGCCAAAAATCATTAGGATGTTAAGTAAAGATCATGTTCCATGAAGATATTTTGTAAATTTCCTACTGTAAATATATAAAAAAATGTATTATCATTAGTAATATGCATTGCTAAGAATTTAATTTGAAAAACTTTAAAGATCTCAATCAAATATTGTCCTTCTAACAAACCATACATCAACGGAAAGCTTATTTATACAAATTTCAGATGATGTATAAATCTCAATTTCAAAACATTGACCCTTATGACTGGTTTTGTGGTCCAGTGTCACATATTTTCTAATATAATATACATACAAGCTGTATCTACTGTGTTACAGTAATTCCATGTATTCCAGTGAATACACATCTAAATGCTAAAGACATTATCATAAATGGAATTTTAAAATGGGAAGAAAATGAAATTGGAAATCTCTCAAACAAAGCATTTAATCAGCAAGAGCTGACATTTAGTTAGCGAGACATTCCAGACACACACTGGTCAGCTCAGGATATAAAAAACCAACAGCCAGATCTCACTAGAAACCTGTGACTATGCATACATTTGTGTCAAAGTCCTGCTGCATAGGATTACACTTACCTCATGAAATGTCTAGGTATGGCCATTTTCTGTCCACTTTAACTCTATTCAACCAAAACAAAATATATGTAAATTAACTTATCCTGCCTTGCTGATCAATTTCAATGAACTGTTCGAGGAGATCACATCACTAAAAAGGTGCACTGAATTTAGCACTGATGTCAGAAACACAATTAAAGCTTCAAAACGTCTCAGGTTACGAATGTAACCATGGTTCCCTGAGTAGGGAACGAGACCTGCATCCTCTAGGGGTCGCTATGGGGAATGCCTTGTCGTGACCCGTGTCTCAAGCATACATTGAAAAAACGTTCACTTCTTCGCCTGAAGCTTGCGTCCGAAGCATGGCAGGAATCTAGAGGACGTAGTGTCTCGTTCCCTACTTAGGGAACCATGGTTACATTCTTAACCTGAGACGTTTCCTTTCAAGGGAACTTCAAACTGCGTCCTCTAGGGGTCGCTGATGAGAACAGTATTCACACGCCCCCATGCTGAGGCATGTGCAGGCCAGAATCATGGCAAACACTAAGTACCAACTCTACCATTTCCATGATAGTTGCCCCTGAGATGTTAGATGGTTGTCCATGACATTATCCCTTACGGCAAAAGGCCTAGACTACATAGCCAACTTACCAGTTAGCAGACATGGGGACTTGTGACTTGGTGACTTGGACTCGAGTCGACTCGAGTCGCTATTTTTAGGACTTGTGACTTGACTTGACAAAAAATAAAATACTTGAGACTTGACTCGGACTTGGAAGTTAAAGACTCGGGACTTGACTTGACTTGAGACAGGATGACTTGAATGACTTGAGTGTTAATCACATCATGTTTTCAGTTTGAATATAAAATATATAAATTATTTTTAAAAATAAATTTGATTACTCAGCTGGAGCGCAGGCTGAGAATCGCGTTGTCATGACTGGACCAGGACACTATCATCAGTCATGCCCTCTCTACCTTACGCACACCACGCCCACTTAGATCAGATATCACATCACATCAACATCTCAGCTTGAGGGGTACCGAGGGTCATCGCTTTTGTCGTCAATAATTCGCGCCTAAAAACGCGTGGAAATCGCTAGGCGCGCCGCTTTCTCCTTGTTTCCAAAGCGCTCGGCAGTTGCGCCCCTGAGGCGTCTGCCGTTGCTAAGCAACCATGACGCGCTCTCTCCATGACGAGCAAAGGAGAAATGGATTTGAAGCACTAAAAATCGCTTGCAGTAGCTCTGCTACTAAATTTATTTAAAAATGGCAATACATATACAGCTATGATCAGCTGTTCCTTCATCTTGGCTGAGCTTTCAACGTTGTTACGGGAAAGGATGAAGCTGCTTGATTGGTTCTTGTCACATGACCAGCGGTGCCCTCGCGGCTCTCTGAAAAGTTGAGATGTTTTTAACTCGATGCGATGCGGACGCGATTGGAAAAAACGAGCGTGTCGCACCGCGTGTGCATCGCGACCGCGTTGCTTCCATTATGAGCGCGCATACCGGTGGCGCATAAATGGTGGGATAGGCCACATCGTGCTCGGCTTGCAGACAAGACTCTCTCGTATCTTATATTTTGCAAGTGCAATACCTTGTAATAGAGGTAATGACTTACGGATGTACTCTGAGAGAGAGATTGAGATATACATCTGAGAGTGTGTGTGTGTGTGTGTGTGTGTGTGTGTGTGAGAGAGAGAGAGAGAGAGAGAGAGAGAGAGAGAGAGAAACACACTCGTGCTTTACCTGATGAAGGAAACCCAAACTGAGTCTGACTCCAATCACAACCCCAACATTCAGAAACTAATTGACAAAAATCTGAAGTATAATTATGATGAAAAATGAAAAAAATGAATTTGAGCTCCAAACCAAACTCCAGTGTTATTCGGGTTTTTCAGTGTTATTAACCACAAAACTGGCAAATTACTTATCACTAAAGCCATTAAAAGAAAGACAAATCCTTTCAAAATATGGACTCAGTGATCATGATTTGGAAATAGAGATTGGTAGACATAAAAGATCCTGGCTACCGAGAGAAGAGAGACGGTGCAAACACTGTGAGCTGAATCAAACAGAGGATGAGAAACACTTCCTTCTTGTCTGTCCCAAATACAGCACTACAAGAGAAACATTCTTCCCACAGTTTGAAGCTTTGAATCGTTCATTCTTGTCTCTAAATGACTCAGAGAAACTACTCTATATACTTGGAGAGAATGAGACGGCAGTCACAATAGCTGCTAAATATTTATACACCATACACACCATACGAAAGGGATCATTTATTGTATTCAACTGTTTTATTTGATATTCTTAATTGTATATAATTACTATTATTAATATTAGAAATATTATCTGCTGCTGCTATTTTGATTGTATTGTATTTTATTGTAATCATATTTTGTATTTTATTCTGTATCTAAATGCTTTGGCAATACTGTAACTCAAATATCATGCCAATAAAGCAACTTGAACTTGAACTTGAGAGAGAGAGAGAGAGAGAGAGAGAGAGAGGAGAAATGTAAGAAAGTTTAATGTTGTATTTAAACTGTGTTTGAGGGGAAGTTGTGGCCTAATGGTTAGAGAGTCAGACTTGCAATCGAAGGGTTGTGAGTTCGAGTCTCGGGCCGGCAGGAATTGTGGGTGGGGGGAGTGCATGTACAGTTCTCTCTCCACCTTCAATACCACGACTTAGGTGCCCTTGAGCAAGGCATCGAACCCCCAACTGCTCCCTGGGCGCCAAAGCATAAATGGCTGCCACTGCTTCTGGGTGTGTGTTCACAGTGTGTGTGTGTGTGTTCACTGCTCTGTGTGTGTGCACTTTGGATGGGTTAAATGCAGAGCACAAATTCTGAGTATGGGTCACCATACTTGGCTGAATGTCATGTCAGTCGTGTTACAGAGAAAGAGAGAGAGGTGTTCAGAGAGGAGTCTGTTGGATGTTTAGCTGTTATTTGTTTTATGGACTCAATGTTGAAAATGTAAAACATTTCAAACACTGTTGGCAGAAGTGAAAAATAAATAATTTTATGAAGTTACAATTTTGTTTGATTCCATGTTTACTGAACATGAGTATTTACAATGCAAATCCAAATTATTTTAATTTACTGACAGTTACTTATATCTTGTCTTTTAACTTTATTAAGATCAGATTCTGCAGGTAAAATTACAATAATAAGGTGACTTGACTTGGACTTGACTTGACTTACTACAGGACTTGACTTGACTTGACATAACTTGTGACTTGACTTGACTTGACTTGCCCAAGAAAAAAATACTTGGGACTTACTTGAGACTTGAAGGTTAAGACTTGAGACTTACTTGAGACTTGCACATGTGTGACTTGGTACCATCTCTGCCAGTTAGGGCCTCCACCCAGGGTAGAGCTCAAGGCTTGGAATCAAGAAAGAATCCTTTAAAGGGATATGGCAAAAAAGGCTAGCATTTTATACTAAGTCTTGCCTGTCACACAGGGGCTACCGCTAGCTCTTGCAGAAGTTTGCTGAAGGAACTGTCTCAACAGATCCCTAGTAGCAACACCCTGTTTAGATAGGTATTTAAGGATACTTAGGTGGAGTGGCACCAAGATGAACGGGCTTTTACCAAGTCAAGGAAGGGCACGAAGCAACTCCACGAAGCCCTCACCATATAGGATTTAGAAAGAACGCAGAGCACTAGCGTGCGAACTTACCACAATGTGTATTTCAGAAAGCTTCCTAAAGATTGCTCTTACCATGTTCAGATGCATGCTTCAAACAGAACAGTCAGTGAAGATGAAGAAGAGAATGACGTGTTCTCCCGGCACCTATTTATCTATAGTCGCACCGGTAGTGACGTCAGGGGCTGTCGCTGGCCAACTTGTTTGTGCTTTTTCAATGTATGCTTCAGACACGGGTCACGATGAGGTGTTCCCCATAGCAACCCCTAGAGGGTGCAGTTCAAAGTTCCCTTGAAAGAGAACATATAATATTTTATCCAATTTTAATTTGATAGTTACAGCCTTCTTTCCCTCATTGAAATCATAATGAATTACTTCTTCAGGACAACCAAACTGGGTTATAGCGGTAAAAAAAAGTCTCAGTTTCACAGTGAAATGACATGCAAAAATAACAAGAGAGCTCAGAAAGCAGCTCCAAACATACAACTCACAGTTTTGTACCATTACAGGATTGACAGAAAATGTTTTGGTCACTACTGTAATGAGCACCCTTTGGGGAAACTCATGTTTACTCTGAATACCGAAGCCTGATTTCTTCATGTTCATGTAGCTGCACAAACAAATGCCGGCCAGTCTAAATGACATTTAATCAGAATCTTTTGACTGATAGTCATTGCTTTGTGTACAGCTTTATAGCACGGCAGTCTACAGTATGCAACCCTTGCTCCAATTATTCTCAGGGAACTGAGGTTATGCTAGTAACCTGAGCGTTTCCTGTCAAAAACTGTCTCTTGCATTGCACGAAACACATTTTGGAAGCACATCCAATATTGCTGTGCTAAAAATAAGTGCAGAACGAAGTCACTCTGCAAGCCCACCCGCGGAGTGCCTACAATGATTGTTCCTAAGAAGCATGAGCTAATGATGAGACCCAAGACCTGAGGCCAGGATTTGCACAACTAAGACCTTTTCCACTTGCAAGGGAATCAGAGATATGAGGCGAACAAGATCTTTGCTTGAAGGGCAGGGATCCCCAGGTAAAAAATATAGTGATAGTAGTAGTCGGCAAAGACCAGCTGGCTGCTGCACAGATATCACCAAACGAAACTCTGCTCAACCAAACCCGGGGGAAACCCTTCCTCTGGTGGAGTGGGCCCTCACTCCAATAGGACACTGGAAGTCCACTGAGGCGTAAACTGGGATAGTCTCTGCTTCACAACTGGCGACCCTTTAGAGCAGCCTTTAAAGCATACAAAGAACTACTATGATTGCCTAAAAAGACTAAAGGGCTCTACGCAAGTGCCCAAACCGGACAGAGTGAATAAGGACCCTGCTCATCCTCTGAATTTCGAAGAGCTAGAAGGGTGATGATTTGAAAATGAGGATCTTCTGCTGCTGGGGATTTTCTATGGTCCAGCGAGGAGATGATATTTGTGCTGAAAGATAAAATTCTGATGAAATTACATTCAGAACCAACTTACATAGGCTGAAATGGCATTTGCCCATGCAGCTACATGAACAAATCAGGCTTCGGTATTCAGAGTAAACTGTAGTTTACCCAGAGTGTTTCACGCAATAAGGCTAAATAAGACCAGGAACATAACCAAATAAGGGCACACAGGAACTAGAAAACAGAAGACAGGAAAACACAAAAACAAGGTGTCCTTGACAACTAAAAGGTTGACCGAACACCCCCCCCCCCCTCCCGGAAAGCATATCCTAGCGCTAAACACCATCCAGAGGCCTGGGAAGGTGGGTGCCCTCCAGGGCAGTGCTGGCAGTTCAGGGGGCCATGGAGAATGGGCCTTTGTGGCGATGTCCAGGTTCCCCAACTTGGCCACTATGACCACAGGCATATGCCCACCCTCTCCCATTTTCTTCTGGGAAACAAGGCACCTTCAGGCCAAGATGGGTTCTGGAGTAAGCTCTGGAGGAGCAGAGCTGGCTGACGAAGGAGGTTTTGGCAGATCTTTCTGCAACTTCAGATTTACTGGCGAGCTGGCTGGGACCAGCAGAGACTCGGGAGACCCAGGAGAGCTGTACGGAAGCAGCTGAGATTCAGGAGACTTAGGAGAGCTGGACAGAACCAGCAGAGATTCATGGAACTGAGGAGCGGACTCTAGAGAGCATTCTGGAGTGGATGCCACCACTTTGGGAGGTTCTGCATTGCAAGCTACCACCTTGGAAGGAGCTGGACTTCTAGTCATTGAGACTGGTAATGGCACTCCTGGATGTGATGAGGGAACTGGAGTCATTGGAACAGGGAGCAGCACTCCTGGACGGGACAAGGGAACTAGTGTTATCTCATGACTGAACTCAGGGATCGGAGCCATCACTAGGCTGTGTTTGGGGACTGGAGCCATTTCTAGACTCCAATACATCCCCTCATACTCCACCAGTACTCCCAGGAGCACAGGTGCGGTGGCCATTTTGGATGAGTTGCTAAGGTGTGGCAGCCATTTCGGGACCAGACTCTGGATGAGGAAGTCTGAGAGGGGGAAATCTCTTCAGGGCCTCCCAAAGGGAAATAACTGCAGGATCCCCACTTTTGCTCCCAGGTCAGTGCTGTTTGAAACCTCCTTTCTGGCTCAGAAACAGAAACAAGGTGTCCTTGACAACTAAAAGGGTGACAGAGGTGTACAATTACAGCTCCATTAGTACTACCTGTTGTGTTAATGGTCATTGGAAGGCATGTCGTTTTAGATTACAGCCAATGCAGTTTGACTTCAGAGCCAATCATTCAGAAGAAAACAGCAAACTACTTCATTTTAGAGAAGGTCAAAACAAAATCAGACTGGGCCAAAGGTGGAGATATATCCTAGACCTGTAAGCATTTGACTTTATAAGAAAAGAGAGTCACAGAAGTGTATGAATCCTTACTCAATCAAAAATTATTAATGTCATTGATTTTAATCGGTTGGTTTAATTGCACTTATGGTCAGTGGGATTCATAACTTAGTTAATCAATTAAAACCATTTAGCTCATTTACCTTATTTGAAGTTAAATCATTTCATTCTGTTCTGTGACATCTGGTTATTCAACTTATTTCAAATGATTGCATAATCCTAAACAAGACATTAAAACCTTAACATTTATAACAGTTCTGTAACCATTTTAACTATTATTACAATACTTATTTTATTTATTTATTTTCAGTTCATTAGCTCACATGCACCCCATCACTAATTGAGACTTTGTTTTATTTTAACAAACATTATTGCCATTTTTATGGGCAAGTCGTGGCCTAATGGTTAGAGAGTTTGACTCCTAACCCTAAGGTTGTTGGTTTGAGTTTCGGGCTGGTAATACCACGACTGAGGTGCCCTTGAGCAAGGCACTGAACCCCCAACTGCTCCCCGGGCGCCGCAGCATAAATGACTGTCCACTGCTACGGGTGTGTGTTCACAGTGTGTGTGTGCACTTTGGATGGGTTAAATGAATTCGGGGTAGAGCATGAATACGGAGTATACAGAAGGTCACTTCACTCACTCATTTTTATATTGTTATAAAATAATTACGTTTAGACTTGAAGACTGGCAAATAAAATCTATAAATATACTGTATGAACCATCGATAGAGAGAAAAACACACTTGATATATCCACTTAAACATAAAATGTAACACAACACGCAATATACCACAGAAGGCTGTGCGTTAGAATGATTTCATCATGGCACATGGGTATTCTTAGGCCTAACCTTGTGCTGCACTGACGATGCTTAATGCTAGAATGTAACAGGCCATAACAAATCAACATATAATAATGTAGTAACTACTCATCCTTTACGTGAAAACAGACTCAAGGCTTCATGTAAGTCACACACTTACTGTTCAGTAAATCTGACTGAATCCAGACCCAGTGTGAGAGTTTATGGAGTCACTTTGGGATTTGGCTTCCATTTCCTGTAGATTAATTATATCCCCCTCCTCATGTAAATTAGATGTCATGACAATGAAGTTAGTAATAATTCTCAATGGCACGCTCCCCATATAATTTATGGCCGTTATTAAAAAACGAATGCTCAATGTCGCTACCCAGAAATCACTTTATTTTCTGTGTAGAGTTGCAGGGTTAAAGAAACAGCAGATGTAAACAAACTCAATGTCTGAATTCTCATCACCAAGGTTACATTAATGATCAGAAATGAATTTGGTGAAAGATGAAGAATGGTTCTGGATAAATCAAAGTGTCCGTTTTAAAGTTTCTGTTCTCTTCATGGTAGATTATCATTAGCATTGACGAAGGAAACTGTAGGGGAAGCAGACAAAGAGCGCATCAATCAGCTGTTGTTTTCTCTGCAGGGGTGCCGATGGCAGCGGACGCTGATGGATAGTGTTACCTCGTCGCCTACAGAGGGGGTTTATCCTCATTACATTAGCTGCTTTACTCGGGCACATCTTGTTAAAACGCTATTCACTCAACGACTGCAACAAATGAGTGTAGAAGGGGCTCAGGGAGAGCGTTTAGCATCAGGATTGGCCTGCAGATGCTTCACAGCTTCACATACAAACACATGAAGCTCTAGAGCTCAGTGTGATCTGCTGAAGGTCAGACCGCAGTGAACGAGTGATGAATGCATGTGTAGAGACTCCTGCATCCTCAGGAACTTTTTATCAGAAAATTAAAAGTGAAATTATTTAAGATTAGTTCCTAATTTCTATCTGTCACTAAATGAAAAATGAGAAGGCAGGGCAGCCATTAGAACGCTGTTATCAGCACCCTGCAGTTCATAGAGAGGGAGATGACTCTAATTATTGACTGTGTCTATATATTAGCAGGCCCCTTATATATATATATATATAGTGTCTGAAAACACTGCATCTTTTTTTGTCTGTTATTTTGAACAGCTGTATGTTAATATAGAATCAAACCTAAAATATAGAATAGTTTATAGAATGAAACTTTTTTTTAACTTGTCTCAAAGGATTACACTTTTCATACAGGAATACACTTTGAAATCGGATATATTATTAAACAGATATAAAGGCATTTTAAATGCAATCATTTGCACATGCACATTACTTACACAAAATGTTTGGGTTGATAAGAGTTTTTAATGATGTTTTGAAAGTGTAAAATTTGCACATATTTGATCAGATATACAGTATAAATAATTAATTTAGTATTTTTGTATAATATTATTACAACTCAAAATAGCTGTGAAATGTCACACTAACATTGACTTTACATCCTGTGACAAAAGCTGAATTTTCTGATTCCTTCATGAATTAAGAGTTCAAAAGCAATTTATCTGAAAATCTTGTGTAACTTTCACTTTTCATCCATTTATTGTGTCCTAGCTGATTTAAAGTATCGATTTAATTTAAAATAAATAAATACTTGTGATCCAGAACTTTTGAATGGTAGTGAATAGAATTGTGTCTACAGAGGGACAAAACAAGGAGTTTTCTGAACATGTTGTGGCTCAGAAAAAATAGTGAAAAATTGGCCTTATTGTCAGAGTACTTTGCAACAACCAATTCTCAGGTCTGCCATTGATTCTTCTGCTTGAACAGAGATGTTTTCTTCTGCCAAGACTGAGTTGTTGGAGAGCGTCCGTCTCTCAGTGAGAAGCTCAAGTCGAGTGGCTCAGCCCTGAGGAACCTGAGTGTTTTCAGCTGCATGAGTTAGTTTCAGCGATCAGGAACTAAAAATGCATCCCAATTCACATGCTTATGCACTATTCTGTGCCGTTTTGTAGTATTAATAGTGTGAGCAAAAGTGCACTTTATATACTTGGATGATGCACTTAAATAACCGAAGTAATGAAGTGTGGAATGCTTGACACTTGATGCATATGCATTATTCAGACTGACAGAGAATGACAAAATAAACCTATATAATTCATACATTACACAGTTGAGAACATTGTGCATAAGTAGTGTATACGTGTAAAGTGCATTATCTGGGACAAAGCTTATGATATGTAACACAATGTGCAACGGGCTTCAAAAATGAATTAAATGACAGATGATGAATGATGAATTAGTCATTGCTGTATTTGTGGATACTTTAATAGAATCTTTACAGAGACATTACACCACGCAACACAAGACGAGAACTGACCACAGAGCTGAACTGAACACTATAGACACAGAGATAACAAGAGATCTTACTGATGACCAGGTGAACATTAGAAGACCAATACATGCACATATTGCGGGGCTAAAGGCACATTTGACTTTATTCTCCTTCAAACCATCACATTTGGCTGATCAAGCGCAGACAGCAATGCAACAGAGCAGAAGACTATGTAAAAGGATTTGGGGTCAAAAGCGCCCTTCTGGTGCTCCATCAATGTTCAATTTAAAAAAAAAAAGAAATATGCCAACATTTACCACAGTTGAAAACACACACTTTCTGTTTTATGGATTTATTCAGTGATTTTTCCAAACTGTTTGCTGTTTTAAAACAAAATGTTTTTTTTTTTTTTTTTTTAAATGCAACTTTCTTTCTTCTATGGTGCACAAACAATGATATTTTGACAAAAGATAATTATTCAGATATTTTTTGAGATGTAAATTTCCTCATATAACTATTTACCCATTTTTAAAGCAGTGCTGTTGGGATGTTGAAGTTCTCAAGAGCTCAAAAATTCATTAAAACACTTTAATAGAGGTCACTTAACTCTACATACAGATGATTACAGTCCTCTGGGTTATACAAGCCATTGCACTTTAATGAAAGAAATTGTAATTTTTTAACAGCAATTTTCCAAACTATGGAACATTACCTGGAGATCAGAGAAAAAGTAAGAATCCAGCACAGTAATAATACTGGCTTAACGTTAAAGCAAATATTCACACGCTGTTGAGGAAATCTGATCTATATGTCACATACATCGTATGTATATTTAATTTGTGGGAAATGTACATTCATAAATTATAAATGGATCAACATTTTGTCCCAACATTTCTCAGTTGATTCCACAATTATTATTTTTTGCAGTTCACTCATCTGGTCATAGAGCAATGACAATGAAGCACTGTCACATGCTTGTGCTTACGATCGCAGAACGCAGAAAAATAGACCACTGAAGTAGGATAATGCCATTCAGAAATCAAGGGTCACAGGAAATCATTTAATCATTTATTTGAATAGAACAGAATAGAATAGAATAGAATATGCTCAGAAGCTGTAGCCCTAATGACCCCTCCTCATCTTTCATAGATTTACAGCACACAGCTTCATTAGATGTTCAGGTGCTTATGTTCTGGGAGGTCGAGTCAGTAAACTAAAACTGATGTTTCCAGCTGGCATACAATTCACAAACCAACAACCAACACAATGGAGGCTGGACAGATCATCGCCTCCAAAGAAATGAACCGTGAGTTAAAGTCAAACTCTCTGCCACTGAAAACTCAATTAGTGCACTTCATAGGAGCCAGGAGACACCTCCAGATCTCATTTATCTGTGACTGCACTTACTTTTCACCTTTCACAGCAGAACTGCACTATTATAAAGCAGTAAGCTGCTCGGGGTCATGTCTTACTCTGATTTTACCATGATTATTGGAAGTTTTCTGGCACAATAAGAATCTGGCATCCGGTCAGATCTGAGAGCTGGAACTATCCACTTAAAAACACTTTTTTGGCAGTTCCAGAGCATCTCCATCTGTTTCCCATCCCACTCAGTCAGATTACAATCAGCCAAATACTCAAATTCTGCTTTGTGCTATTTACACTAATGGGGCCGATGCATATTTTTTTTGTGAGAATACTTTATGAAAGAAATCAATTTGAAAAAACTAGAAGATGTGTTTTGATGATCAGGGATGTCTTGTGGCTGTACAAACTGTAAAATACCCAGTGCTGCAGTAATGAATAGGTGTTGAATAGGGTTGTTTTCAGTCTAAAAGCAAGCCAGGCTCACTGAGAATTGTGCTAAACATTTCTGCAGCACTTACTGAACATTTCACAGCAGTTTCAAAGTGAAATGTCCAAACCCAACCCTAACCCTAGATGATAGTGTTATCGCATGCAAAAGTGAGAATAAAACACATTGGATGATGAAACCCTGCTGTTTATAGACGTTTTGTCGAACCGTAGTGTCATGGGATTCATACTGAAGCTCTTCACTTCACAAATGCAACACTATATCACATCATTAAACCTATACTGCGCTAGAAAACCCATAAATATAAAGCTGTATATGTCACGCTAATACTCAAAAGTATGAGTTTTCAAATCTTGCTGCATGTTAAAAAATATTTAGAAATCTGCTCTGGAAAAAAAGAGCCCTCTGCAAAATTAAGGGTTGCTCTGTTCTTACTATTTATAGGTATGTGTTTGAGTAAAATGAACATTTTTGTTTTCTATAAACTACTGACAGCATTTCTTCCAAATTCCAAATAAACATATAATCATTTAGAGCATTTATGTGCAGAAAAGGACAACTGTACAATATAACAAAAAAGACTTTTTCAGACCTCAAATAATGCCAAGAAAACAAGTTCACATCCATTTTTAAACAACACAAAACTAATGTTCTGACTTCAGAAAGAGTTCAGAAATCAATATTTGGTGGAATCAATCCCAGCTTTCATGTGTCTTTCATGCTCTCCACCGGTCTTCACATTAATCTTGAGTGACTTTATGCCACTCCATTGATGAACCTTTCTTTTCCTCACTCAAAACTCTTATGCCTTGTACAAATGAAAAAAAAAAAAATAATTATGATTAAAAATGTATTGTTATTAACAGAGCTGTAATGCGGTTTCGGGAGCTTCGGGAGACCTGAGCTCAAGTCCCAGCTCAGGAACCTTTGTGATTAAAAAGTTCTAATTAAAACAGTATTAATAAATATTAATAACAATAGAATAAAAGGAATATATATATAACTGAGTGATGTCAGGACAACTACAACCTCTAAGAAGAGGAGATTAGAGAACATGGAGGTTTAAACAAATAAAAAAGAAAAACCTTTTAGGCTAGAGCTGGTTTGGTTTCTTAGAGACGAGCAGAGATGGAACATGACTGGGGAGAAAAAGAAAAGAAAACTAATGACATGAGGACCACTGAAGGTAAGTTGCATGACAAAAATGTACTAAAAACAGAAACGTTTTTCCTTTGTGTGTTTGAAGAGTGTGACGTACAGATGACAGCAATGTTAAAGATACCACTAAACACACTGCATTATTTATTACAATTACACTTTCTTATAGACTGAACACATAATCCACATGAACATGATGTCACTGTGTTCACAAACTCATGTTTTTGTAGTTTACTCTGAGATAATAATCATATCGTTTTCAAAAACCTGCACTTTGATACCCTTTTTTAAAAGTTTGGGTTTTCAGGCTCTCAAAATGGCACTGTTTGTGAATCAATGGCCAAAATGCATAAAAGCGTTGTATTTTAGTTGAAAATGGTGTCATGTTAACAGTCCCTGAGACTAGACGTGACACCTGGTAAACATTTATCCACTTACAAATGAAGCAGATGCAATACAATTTTATATACGGCAAATTATGATTACTATACAGAACCAACATACTTTGTGATTGTGTGCTCATGCTAGTGGGGAACTAACTTCACTGCTGGAAGTGTGTGTCTCCATCTGGATAAGAGTTTGCGCGTGTGTGTGAGTGTGTGTGTGTTAATGAGAGTCATGAGCTGAGATGTTAATCAGAACCTCTCAAAGCCGTTATTTGCACACACAGTTGTTCCCTAGAGACGGTCTAATTAAGTCTGCAGTAGAGTCACATTAGACACAACACACACCATCAATGAAAGACAATCACAGCCTTCACAATTCACTTTATTCCCCGCGTGCTGAAGAGTTCATGTGTGATTACAGAGATCTGAGACTAACTCTGGCCAGGTCATACTTCACCCCAAAATCAAAAGAAATTATATATTTATATATATGGATTAAAATGTGTTATGCATTGTTTAAAATTGTATCCTATGTTTCTACCTGATCTTGTTTTGTCGGAGTAGTCTGGTTAATTCACTGATGTAAAAATAATATTTTTGACTTGAATAAGATCAATTAATTTCAGACGTTACCACATGAAGCACATAACACAATAAAAATTTCTTTATTTAAAAATCTTTTGATAAAAAATACATTGGAATGCTTTCATTCTTTTCTTTTTTTTTTACACATCTTAAATAACATCTGACTCTGATGTACTTACACTTTCAGTAAGTCAATCACCTCTGCGTATGCTTTCTGTTCCATTTATTACACGACGAATTAAAATAGAGAAACTATTAGCTTTTCTAATAAAGTGTGTCTGAATAATCCCACGCTTCATTACGCTCCACATCGCTTCACATTCTTCTGTCTACCACCAACCCAGTTGAAGAGCAATTTTCAAGACAATGGCCTTGTTGAGAATGTGATGGATGTCGGCAAAAATTAATTATCCAGCTCATTACTGAGTGAGAATAAATCTTTGGCTTTTATCTGGAGACCATCAGAGCTGATAAGAGAGCCGCAGCGGGCTTCATCAGGAAATCTGTCACCTTCTGGACTCGCAGCGAGCCTGTCAGCCGCTCACCGGAGCTCGAGTGTGAATCCAGAGTCTATAACATATACTGAATACATATATGACATGAGGAATGATGGCTCTCTCTCGGCAGGTATGCTTATAATTTAGGGAAGAGACATTCTCATTCTACAAAAAATGTTATTGAACCAAAAAAAAAAATTGTACCTGTACAGTAAAGGTGGACATATCAATACTGTATTAATACATAAACTCTCATAAGCTGCTTATTTGTTATTGATTCCTTTAAAAATGAGGTAACACGTTATAATAACTATAATTAATATATCATTAACAAACATTATATAATGTTTAACTAATCATTACTTAATATTAGAGCTGTAGTCAAGTCAAGCTTTGTCGAGTCCAAGTCAAGTCCAAGACCAAATGAGAGTACTGATAATATATGTGATGCTAGAGACAGCATATCTCCTATTCTAAGAAAATAATTTTACATTATTATTTGTAATGATCAAAAAGCATGTGCAAAGTAACAACTCTGTAGGACAGGGGTCTCCAAACTAGATCCTGGAGGGCCAATGCCCTGCAGAGTTTAGCTCCAACTGGCCTTAACACTATCTGGAAGTTTCTAGTGTGTCTAGTTAGAGCTTGATTAGATGGTTCAAGTGAGTATATAGGGTTGAGGCTGAACTCTAAAGGACACGGGCCCTCTAGGACTGAGTTTGGAGCTGTAGGGCCCTATAATGCACCTGGCGCAATGCAACGCAAGGTGCAGTGCAAGTGCGTTTGCTAGTTTCAGTCTGGCGCCGTTATCATTTTCCCGTCCAGCGCCACGTCGTTTAATTAATAAATGCATTTGCACTCATTTTTGTGCCCATGGCAGTGCTGGCCTAAAAAAGAGGTGTGTTCTCGCGCAATGATATTTTAAGGAGCTGAAAATATGTTCCAAGCTCGGGATATGACAAATGCGCACGGTTAAGGCTAGAAGGGATATGTTTGGCTCTACTGGGCATGCACACATAAATACAGTGACATTTTTGTCATACTGTACTAGGGCTTGCATAGAGTCATAGACTAGTCGAGCACTGTCGGAAACAATCGACTACTCCATCATGCATTAACCATAATGCATACAAAGAGTTTGCAAGTGCGACGTGAATTTTAGGATTTAAATATTGCATGGAGCTATTACTTTCTATGACCTTTTTCTATGTTGCATGTGAAATTTAAATATGTAATGTAATAATAGGGTTGTGCCTGAAGCTGAATACCTTATTGGGAATGGCACGGATAATGGCTTTAAAAACGAATAACGGACAAGGAATAATTCTGCCTGTATACTCAGCTGAGGATGGCACCGTCTGGTGTTTGCTAGATAACAGATGAGTCAGGAGATCAGCACAATATTATACACAGATCTCTAAAGTCAAGAGTGTGAAGTTAATGAATGTAAACTTTATTTATGAATGAATAAAGCACAAATCAAACACAGCATTGCTATTGACTCTCCATGCATCTCTCAGAAATCAGAGCTTGGCAAGAGTTATATCGCCTATAATAATACATCATACACTTTCTATTATTTGTATATATTTAAAAGGCAATGATTTAAAGCTTAGGCTACGATATGATACGAATGAATAGAATAAGCACAGCACGCTCACCAATCAAACAGCTGCATTGCCTGTCTCAGACTCTCAAAAACCAAACCAGTTCTCTCTCAAGAGTAGGCTAATAATCAGCTTAAATACGGATACATTTTCTATACTTGTCCTACATGTTTGCATCTTTATCTTTTACTGGTTTGTGAAAAAAAAAGACTCGCTTAAAGAGTTCTGCGTATTGAAAATATGCGCATTGAATGGATTCAGTCGTGTTCAAATGATCACTAAACGTTTCTCATGTCATCTCTCTGCTTCCATGATAAATATTATTTTAGAAATTAATAATTATTTTAGTTTAACAAGACATACTTGTTCAGTGATAACTATGAAAAAAAAGTCATAATGGTCTTATCGAGTAACTGTACGACGTTGTATCCGAATGCAGATACAATAAATTATTTGATTGTTAAATACAGATACAGTATATACAGATACTGGCTGTTATATAAAAATTTAAATATGTAATGTCATAATTATAAAGTTTTGAAAATTTCCATATGTAATTGTTACATAAGGCTATAAATTAATAAGCATTTATTGGTAAAAAATATATATATATATATTTAATGTGTTTTCATTTACAATAGCATGAACCAAGCGTAGTCGAATAACTGAAGTATTTTTTTAAATAAAAAAAACTCGACTGGTAGAAATGAGAAGTTTTGCAACCCCTATACTATACAACATTAATTACTTTTTCATTATTGTAAAGGGTAAGTTTAAGGTTATCTAGGTGTAGACGTAAATAAAACACAATCTAACAGGTAGAAAATTAAATTAGAAACATATCAAGCGCATTGTTAGTTCAGTCAGGCCATGGAGGCAAGGCTATGACCAGCTGATGCGGTCAGCTGTCAAATCGCTCCAATCACTACCACTCTCCTATTAGACACGGGACATATATATACGTGGCACTACTGCTTGGTAAGTATGCTCAACGGCTCGCAAGCATTGCGAAATAGCTAAAACAGCATGAGAGTTAAGTTTATGTCATTCTTTCACTTCTTACTTGCTGCTTCCTGGTCATGGATACTTCGGACATTATAGTACAAATCTTTTCCAAAGAGTCTCCGGATGAAATCCCTAAGCATGGCATGAAGACATCGATCCAACCCTGCTAGTAAGACGCAGCTCTAGGATAGCAGCGAGGAATCCTTTTTCCATCACCGAATGGCCCATAGAAAGGATTTTGTTACCTTATACTCTCCGAACGTGCAAGTGCCTCTGAATCTGGATCATGATCAGCTCTTGACTCTTTTACAAGAAGTCAATCAAGACCTGCAGCCCCCATCTACCAATGCAGTATCTTCTTTTCCCCGATCTACTGGCCGTAAAGCCACGGAGAAAAGAAAAAATATCTCCACCGATCAAGCGGACCCAACTCCAAAGAAAGCAAAAACAGCAAGTGCCTCTTTAGCTCCAGTACAAGGAGAAGACAAGATTTTCTCAGCGCTGCTCTCAATTCAAGGAACGCTTTCCCCTATGGACAACAGGATCCAGGCGTAGGAATCACAGCGCTCTTCTCCTGCACCTCAGGTGACCATTGACGTACAGACTTCCAGCTCAACATCTAACCGTACTATTACTCCCGACTTAGCGCTTCCTAGTAGATATCTCGGATCAGCGTTACCTGCCACTTCCACTGGGCTGCCTTTCTTCCCCCCCAGCAGCAGCTGCCGTTTCTCCTCATCTGCGTGCTCAAATCCTGTCAGGTAATGACATTAACTTGGTTAAAATATTGCTATGTGCAGAAACTAATTAGAGAAGGCTCGTGGATTGTGGAGACATATCTGTCATTCTTAAAGATAACGATCCAAGACTTACCAAAAGTTTATCCATGGTAGAATTTAATGTTGCTTTCGGAGTGTTCAGAGACATTATTTGTGAAGAGTATCCAGACAGGAGGAAGGAATTAGATACCTATTTAGCCATCAACTCGGATCTCGCTATGTCTTACGGGGGCACACTATTCTACGAATACCACAAATCATTCTCATCCAAAGCCTAATGCACATACACCGCTTCAATCAGAAACTGGACTGGTCCGTGGTCGATCTAGCACTCATTAGCAGACACTTCACAGGCACCAAGCATTGTCATGCTCTCTCTGTAGTTAGTTTTCCCACTCAGCTTCTCTCTGCCCCAAGACCACGTCTACCTATGATACTAGCACTTCGGCGACAGGACAAGTGAAGCCTGGAAGACAAAACGCTGTTTGTTTCAATTTCAACAAGAATGTTTGTACTCGTTATAATTGTAAATTTTTTCATGCTTGCAGCTATTGCTGGAACAGTCACCCAAGGTTTTCTTGTCCTTAGACGCACAAAATATTTTAAACAGAAATAAACACTCCAGTGAACACTAAAGAGCTATCCAAAGCTCTGGGAAGGCATCCAATTCGCTGTTTCGTGTCTTACCTCATTTTAGGGCTCATGCACGGGTTTCTAGATGGTCTTTTCAATATGCCAACCTCTCATTTACCTGTAAAAATCTCCAGTCAGCTATCAAAGATCCCCAGGCCGTATATGATCTGATGGATAAAGAATTAGAGAAGGGGTACATGATCGGACCTTTTGATCAACCTCCTTTCAAACTGTTTCGCATTAACCCTTTAGGAGCTACAGTTAGTAAATGCTCTGGGAAAAAAAAACACTTATTTATTGATTTATCCGCTCCCCACTCCACAGTAGGGGCTCCTAGCATAAACAGTTTAATTCCCTCTGAACCTTTTTCCCTGGCTTATTCTACAGTGGACAACGCAATTAAACTCATTAAATTAGCCGGCAGAGGAGCATGGCTCAGCAAAGCAGATATCACCGACGCCTTCAAAATCATGCCCCTACATCCCTCTCAGTGGCACCTTTTCGGGGTCAGGAGGCGAGAGAAAAAATATTTTTCAGTCAGACTTACCTTCGGGTGTAAAAGCATCCCAAAGATTTTTGATACACTATCAGAAGCACTTTGCTGGATCCTACTAAATAATTACAAATTACCATTCGTTATTCACTTGCTGGATGACTTCCTGCTTATAGACTTTCCAGATGCCAACCCATCGTGCAGCATCAATTCCCTGGCCAAAGCATTCAACAAATTCGGCATTCCTCTCACAGAGGAAAAAACAAAAGGCCCTTTGCATGTACCCGATTTCCTGGGCATCACGCTAGATTCAGTAAAAATGCAAGCGTCTCTTCCGCTAGACAAACTAAAAAGGATTAGAGGGTTCATTAGAATTAATTCCCGTTTACCTACCCTAACAAAAAGGGATCTTCTTTCCCTGTTGGTCCATCTCAATTTTACCATGAGGATTATTCCCCAAGGTCATTCCTCTAGATCTGTCTTAAAAGTCAAAAGTATATATGACACGGTTAAGTTAGACGAAGGATGCAGGTCCGATTTAAAATTCTGGTCAAAATTATGCGACAATTGGAACGATATTTCCTTCTTTCTACTAGGAAGAAATCGAAAACCTCAGTTAAATTGCAGTTTTGTTATAACTAAGCCACAGTCAACATCATTAACAAGGGTCGCTCCTCCGTGCCTTTCATTAACCGCTTTATTAGGCGTTTAACCTGGATCTCAATCATGAACAACTTTACTATTAAAGCTACACATATACCTTGGCTGGATAATAAAATAGCTGACTCTTTGTCTCGATTTAATTTCCAGGAAATCAGACGCCTGTGTCCGGGAGCTGCTTCTTCATGACTGGGCTACCCGAAATTCAGTCAAACAGTCCTAGAATGAATACATTGTTGAAAAAAATACCTTATTCCGCCGCACTCTACATGAGAGCAGGGCTAGCAAAAACGACACTTAAAACCTACGACTCGGCGTTGTCGTCTTTTTCAGATTTCTGCAACGCGTTCTCGGTGCCTAAACTTCCAGTTAACATACCAATTATATGTGCTTTCATTACGCACTGCTTCGAATCCAGGAAACTTAAGCCTTCCACCATCAAGATATTAATATCAGGCATCCAATTTCACATTAGATGTTTAGATCCCTTCTCTCAAAGCCTCAATATGCCTTCTCCTCAACGGATTAAAAAAGGAAAACCCTGCAATTCTACTATCGCTCTCTCTCGCGCAGGTGCACACAATGGTAGATAAATTAAGATCAGGTCTGTTCACTCCGCACTCAAACTTGCTTCTAGAAGCAGCGTTCCTCACCGCCTTCTATGGATTTCTCAGAGGAGGGGAATTCACTATCAACTCCAAAAATTTCGACCCCTCTCACGATCTCACAATCGATGATATAACATTCCACACTGATAATTTTTCCATTTATCTGAAACTTTCAAAAACAGACAGAGAAAGTAACGGGAGTACCATTAGCATTTCTAGTACAAACGACGGATATTGCCCCCTCTTAGCCATGAACCGGCTGTTAAGCTCATGCAGGAAATCCTATCCTACAGATATATATAATCCTATATTGTGGCATGGACCCCACGCTTTATACCAGCCACTCTTTTCGCATAGGCGCGGCCACCACCGCAGCTTCTATAGTCTCTTTATCCATGCTTAAAGCCATGGGTCGGTGGTCTTCTTCAGCGTATCAACGTTACATTATGCCTACAGCACAGGACGTTATATCAGCACAAAAGCCTTGACCAACTCTAATAAAAAAAAAAAAAAAAACTTAAATGGAGAAGGAGAATAAGGAGATGAAAAAAAGGGGCTGCTGTTTTCACCCCTTGCCGCGATACCTGAGGGGGCTGCTGTTTATCCCTCAAGCGATGGACGAATTCCCCCTCAGAAGAAAGGGACTGCTGTTCTCTCCAGCTGGAGAGAACACCCTTTGCTGTTAAGGCCGCAGGGGACTGCTGTTCATCCTTCAGCCGAGGTTAAACACCCCTGCTACTTAAAATAAGAGAGGACTTGCTATTCTCTCCCTCGCGTTTTAGAGTCGCTTTGGATAAAAGCATCTGCTAAATGCATAAATTTAATTTTAATTTAATTTAATTTTAAATTTACATTAAGGATATCTCAATAAAACTGTCTTTTCTCTTTGCAGGACTGGAACAAGGTTGGTTTTGGGGGATTCTTCTTCAGGCAGTAATACCTCTCATTATGTTTTGGGGGTTAATGTTAAAGCTCTTGTATGGTCAATTATTCTGGGAGCAAGGACCTCCATAAGCAACCATAAGCAACCATAAAGCCAAAGATAAATTGTGTTCAAATAACTCAAGTAAAATTTCCAAAGTGGTTCATGTCTGAAATCAAGCGCAGCGTTAGTTCAGTCAGGCCACGGAGGCATAGGCTGTGACCAGCTGATGCGGTCAGCTGTCAAATCGCTCCAATCACCACCACTCTCCTATTAGACACGGGACATATATATATATATATATATATGTGGCACTACTGCTCGGTAAATATGCTCAACGGCTCGCAACCCTCCCTCCCTCCCCATTATAAGCATGAGCACATTACTGCACACCTTCTGGCTGTCGTCTTCTTTGTTTCAGATCGCTAAGGCTTCCAAATCTTAGCTGGTATGGACAACACTGCGGAGAGACACCCATCTTCATAACCAGGCTACAGGATAGACGTACCACTGCCACATCTACATGATTATTACTGTTTGCTTTAAAGACTTTATTAAAAGTCATAATTGTTATGCATTTCTAAACTCATGGTTCCAGTGGGTTAATGTTAAAGCTCTTGTATGTCCAATTATTCTGGGAGCAAGAACCCCCATAAGGAACCATACCGCCAAAGATAAATTGTGTTCAATTAACTCAAGTAAACTTGCCAAAGTGGTTCCTGTCTGAACTAAACTTTGCAGAATGCAGTAAGTGCATTTCTAAAATGAATTTATCAGCAGAGCTACTGCAAGGGATGTTTAGTGCTGGAAATATATTTATCCTTTGCTGAAAATTCTGCGTCTTCATGGAGAGCAGGTCATGGTTGCTTAGCAACAGCAGACGCCACTGGAGCGCAAGCGTAGAGTGCAGATTACAGAGTGCTTTGGAAAAAAGCAGAAAGTGGTGCACCTAGCGTTTTCCACACGTTTTCAGTCACGACATGCATATGTGGTTTTGTTTTGAAGGAGATTTTTTTCTTTTTCTTTTTTTTTTTTTGCTGGACTCGGTCGAGACCAACGAGAACATTTGGCGAGTCCAATGACCAAGTCCGAGACAAGTCCGAGTGCAAACACCAACGACTCAAAGTCCGGGATGACAGAAAAATGTCTCAAATACTACAGCCCTACTTACAACCCGAATTCCGGAAAAGTTGGGACGTTTTTTAAATTTTAATAAAATGAAAACTAAAAGACTTTCAAATCACATGAGCCAATATTTTATTCACAATAGAACATAGATAACATAGCAAATGTTTAAACTGAGAAAGTTTACAATTTTATGCACAAAATGAGCTCATTTCAATTTTGATTTCTGCTACAGGTCTCAAAATAGTTGGGACGGGGCATGTTTACCATGGTGTAGCATCTCCTTTTCTTTTCAAAACAGTTTGAAGACGTCTGGGCATTGAGGCTATGAGTTGCTGGAGTTTTGCTGTTGGAATTTGGTCCCATTCTTGCCTTATATAGATTTCCAGCTGCTGAAGAGTTCGTGGTCGTCTTTGACGTATTTTTCGTTTAATGATGCGCCAAATGTTCTCTATAGGTGAAAGATCTGGACTGCAGGCAGGCCAGGTTAGCACCCGGACTCTTCTACGACGAAGCCATGCTGTTGTTATAGCTGCAGTATGTGGTTTTGCATTGTCCTGCTGAAATAAACAAGGCCTTCCCTGAAATAGACGTTGTTTGGAGGGAAGCATATGTTGCTCTAAAACCTTTATATACCTTTCAGCATTCACAGAGCCTTCCAAAACATGCAAGCTGCCCATACCGTATGCACTTATGCACCCCCATACCATCAGAGATGCTGGCTTTTGAACTGAACGCTGATAACATGCTGGAAGGTCTCCCTCCTCTTTAGCCCGGAGGACACGGCGTCCGTGATTTCCAACAAGAATGTCAAATTTGGACTCGTCTGACCATAAAACACTATTCCACTTTGAAATAGTCCATTTTAAATGAGCCTTGGCCCACAGGACACGACGGCGCTTCTGGACCATGTTCACATATGGCTTCCTTTTTGCATGATAGAGCTTTAGTTGGCATCTGCTGATGGCACGGTGGATTGTGTTTACCGACAGTGGTTTCTGAAAGTATTCCTGGGCCCATTTAGTAATGTCATTGACACAATCATGCCGATGAGTGATGCAGTGTCGTCTGAGAGCCCGAAGACCACGGGCATCCAATAAAGGTCTCCGGCCTTGTCCCTTACGCACAGAGATTTCTCCAGTTTCTCTGAATCTTTTGATGATGTTATGCACTGTAGATGATGAGATTTGCAAAGCCTTTGCAATTTGACGTTGAGGAACATTGTTTTTAAAGTTTTCCACAATTTTTTTACGCAGTCTTTCACAGATTGGAGAGCCTCTGCCCATCTTTACTTCTGAGAGACTCTGCTTCTCTAAGACAAAGCTTTTATCCACACTATTCCAACGCCCCATGACGCTTTGCGCGAATTATGGGCGTGACTTCCGGCGCGTACTGTCACTGAACCGGTACCGGCGTTTTCTATGGTTACGGTCATAAGCGGTAATTTAAACATGTGGGAACACAGCTTGTTACACCTCAAACAGAATAATGTTATTATACCTCTGCCTTCTACTGTTGAGGGATGGGAGGACGATCTGAAGAAGTGGCCTCAGATAACTTACACGAGTATATTTAGCTACTTTATTGACTCCGTTGCTACGGACGGTGAAGCGATGAACAATCTGAAAAGCTCCAAGGCTTATCAGTACTTCCACAGCAATAAAGTCGGTCGCGTTTTGTTAAAGGAGGTGGGACACAATCTTGTCTATCTTAAAGCAGACGTAGAGCCTAGTCAGAGCCTTAAAGTTTCACATCACCAGGCCTGGGTTTTAATTTCATCGTCAGGTGAAATACAAACGGCAGGGTGTTCATGTGTTGCGGGACCAGGGCGATCTTGCAGCCACGCAGCTGCAATACTTTGGAAGGTAAAATGTTGATACTTTGGATAGTTTTGTAATGTCAGTTACATCTTAATAAATTGTTATAACCTATTCGTTAATAAACATGTATTCATTACTTCAGTGAGCTCAGTTTCTGCATTAGATTAATACATTATTAGCTAACTGTGTGAATAGTAGGTCTACGTATATGCATATTTATGAAAGACATTACTTGGACAGTCTCCTCTGATAAAAGATCACTCTAAATTCTAATGTAGACATGCATTTTTTGTAAAGCTGCTTTTAAATGATTTGATTTGTATTGTGTAAGGCAAATAAATAAATGTGGATTTTACATACAAATAAATGTGAATTTAATTGAATCAGCTTGCAACTGCTGAGTGTATTATATAATGGAACAATTTCTAATGTAGGTTGAGAATGCAGTCAGACAGGGAAAGACAGGGATATCATGTACTGATGTGCAGAGGAAGTGGAATGCAGGCACAAGGCAGAATGTAGAGCAGAAAAAGGTGAAGCACATTAATTTCAAACGTCATAAACCAGACCACATTCATCCAGGCTCATCAGAACCAGATCCCAGAAGTGTGTCATCCACAGAAGCACCCCCCAAAGTTTTCAAGGATCACTCAGAATTTAAAACTTATGTCAGTTCTTCTGTGATGGCCCCACTATTTAATCTACAGACGAATGGTCTCCTTCAGCTGTGTTACAGATTAGATGTAGAGAATAATGAGTCTTCTCAGAGCCAGTGTGATCTACAGATACCACATACAGAACATGGAACAGCACTAACCTGTAAGAAGTGTCTCACTTTTTATGAGACCTATATTCAACTAAGCCCTGCTCAGATGGAGAAGTTGACTGAAGAGACACAGGTACAGAGTGCATCACAACTGTGGCATGATGCAAGGAAGCTGCGATTGACTGCGAGCACAGCAAAGAGAGCCCCCAAACGGAGCACTACTAACCCACAAAAATTCCTGAATGAACACTTGCATCCCATCTTCACTGGCAATACTGCAACTAAATATGGAAAAGAAAATGAGGACATAGCCATACAGCTCATGGAGGCTCATGGGCACACTGTGGAGAGGAAAGGCCTGGTGGTGTGTCCGGACCATCCCTGGTTTGGAGCCAGCCCAGATGGAATTTTGGACTCAACACAGCTTCTTGAGATAAAGTGTCCCCTAAAGAGTGCCATGTCACTTGCAGAATTTCTTAGTCGGCCAAATGGTGACATCAGATGCTTAAATGATGGGAAGTATCTCATCCTTCCCAATGGGCAAAGTGGACACTACCTCCAGGTGGGTGAATTTTTTTTTTTTTTAACTAATGGGAGATATACTTGTTGATACATTCATTATAACAAAATGTAAGCCATTTTATTTTACATTTATTCTTCCAGATCCAGCTGACAATGATGTGCCTGGGGCTGCAGAGCTGCAAGCTGGTTATCTGGACATCAACTGAGCACCTGGAGTTAGACATTTAATTTGACAAAAAATATACAGATACACACATGAAACACCTCCAGAATTTTTATTTTTCACACATGCTTCCAAGATTAGTGGATGATTTTGTTGCAAAGAAATTGAAGCTCTGCCCTAAATACCTGGATCTTTTGAAAATACAGTAAGCAGATGCCAGGTGTTATAACTTGTACATAGTACTGAGAACAGGCACGCTCAACTCCCAAATCATTTATGGGTGCGAGTTAAAGAAGTTATCAAATAAAGATGAAAAAACACACTCTCTAGTTATATCTCATATATTTATTTATACCATGTCCACACAGACACGTTTCAGCCTAAGCCATCATCAGTGTGTGGTATGAAACACCAAAAGGATTGCTTTTTAAACATCACAGGTGAACCCCATTAACATCATCCAATCATCTGCACCATCAGGTGCATCAGGTTACCAACATTGTAGAAACACACAAGGAATAACACAACAAACCAGGCCAGACTATGGCCTACTAATAAACTACAATGTTGGTAACCTGATGCACCTGGCGGTGCAGATGATTGGATGATGTTGATGGGGTTCACCTGTGATGTTTAAAAAGCAATCCTTTTGGTGTTTCACACCACACACTGATGATGGCTTAGGCTGAAACGCGTCTGTGTGGACGTGGTATAAATAAATATATGAGATATAACTTGTACATAACACAAACATCAAGAGTACTGAATGAAAGCTTCAATAGGAAAACAAAAATGTAGTTAAAATAAAAACAAGAAAAAAGTATTAAAAGCTCAAGGCATTAGAAAGGTATATTACATGTGTTGGATACAAAAGTTAGATAATACATTGTACTGTATCATAAAAAAAAGTGAAATTAATGTGTGTGTGTGTGTGAGTGTGTGTGTGTTGGAGTGCAATAAAAAATGTCTTCTCGTTCTCACTTTTCACTTGAAATAAGCTAACCTCTTAAATTCACTAGACCAGCACAGATCTTGAGCATTTTATCAATTTTTGGGACCAAGCTAATTGGCACTGTTTGCGAAATAATCTTGTACACCTTCAGACGCCTTATTGCCCGTTCAACATGAATGCGGGCGTGAGCAATGCGCCGTGTATGCGTTACCTCCTCGTTGGTCAGCTGGCATCCTTTGCGTGTAAATGCTGGAATGATTAAGTTCACTCTACGCTCTTCCAGCAAATCCCTGATTGTGAAACCACGATCCCCCATCACCTCATTTCCAGCACGCAAATAGTCCAGAAACCCTGAGTTCTGTGTGATGTACCGATCACTGCATTTGCCACCATAAGCATCTGAAATGAACATGATTATTCCAGAGGGAGAAATTGCCACTAAATATTTCACAGTGTTGTTGGCATAGTAGTGGCTGTATGATTCACTTCTAGAGTTCAGGTTTTTGGCTTTCTGTAAGACAGTCTCTGAGCAGTCGATTACACAGGTTGTGTTTGAAAAGTTTTATTTAAAAGCTTCGGGCAACATAGCTTTGATTGTTTCACGAGGCAACCAGATGACAAGGTCCTTGGTGTGTTCAGACATTATGTCTATCCAGATTCCAACAGTCTTGCTGACCTGACCTTGCGATGTTTTAAATCTCCATGCTAAATCAGCCATGACAAAGTTTTGCCTTAGTTTCATTAAGGTCATTAGGATTTGGTCCACAACAGGCATGGATGAAGAAGTAGGAGCAAATGGTTGTAGGCAGGTTACAAGGGTGTGAAACGCAATGAGTGGAATCCCTGTATACAAGAGGGAGTCTGCATCACTCTTCAAAATACTATCTGCAACAGGGCATGATAATTCTGGGAATGGTGTAGTACTCGCTCTGCAGGTGATGGTTGGCCCTTTTGAATAGGTGTGGTCCTCCATCTCTGGGTCTGACCACTGTGTTTGGGCATCACAGGAGGGCTTTAATGTAGAACATGGCTCCTCATCTCGATCCATCTCTTCCGACCCATCAAGCTCATCTGAGGGTAACAATACAGTTCACAGTTATTAGGGCATTAGAGATATAATCACTTGATCATTATTGAATTGTGCTGCTAACACATTCAGTTTTTATGATATGCATTTTAGCTTTAGTTTCTGAGAAGGGTAATTCTGTGTCAAATCAAACAAATTTCAGAAACTTCCCCCGCTACATTTTTTGATTTTGTTCATATTTTTTTCTGAAGAAAGACAAAAACATAAATAGTGATTAAAGTCAAAATATTAAATGTCATAGAATTATATTTTCTGAATAATTCACTATTTTGTAGAGGGGGTAATTTTTATTTTATTTTGAAATCTGAGATTAGGAGCCAATTTACAGGGTTGTAAAAATGACTTTAGAAAGATGGCAGCATCATATCATTTTGACACAGATTAGTATGTCGATTAATTAAATAAATAACAGTGAAACTAGAATTGTTTCTTGTTTCTCTCTATCAAAACTCTATCAGTGTTTTTTTTACACTTAAAAAACTGTGTACTGTAAACATACTGCCCTGCAATCCGTGCCATAAGCTGCTTTACAATTTAAGATGTACAGAAAGTAGTCAAACTAACTTGTTGCCATTAACATTAACGTTACCGGACAAGCACTACAATGCTGTGTCCTCCCTACATCTGAAATCATACCTGATGTTCTCGTGTTGTCAATCCTTTTGAGGATCCGACGTCTCTTTTCTGATGGTCTTTCGTAGCCCAACCACAAAGTAGGATGTGGGTTTTCCTCCGTTGGCGTTTTGTCGACAAAATGAAATGAACACACATACAGTGTTTTGGGTGGTCTCTTCAAGTTTAGGTTTTTCAGCCAGATTTTTTTGCATTCCTCGTCTGTTGGTAGGCGATGGAAACTGTACCGTTTGTCACAAGAACATTCTCTTTTTGTTCTGGGTACATGTTCAACACACTGTTGTTGAAGCCACAGATTTAGCTTAGTCTGGTTGTTAGTACAGCCGCGAACAGCACAACAGGTACCAGAGCTCCGCAACGACATTGTAAAATAATACAACACAAAATAATAAACACAAAATAATAAAAATAAAATAAAACAGTAACGTTATTTCTCAAATTGCAGTTATATTTTTACTCTAGAAAGACTTACTTCACGCAGCACAGCTGGGACTAACTAGCTTACTTCTGCTTCCGCTATCTAACCGGAAGTTTCACCCATAATCATTTCTACAGCAGCGCCCCCAGGAATAAGGTGGATAGCTAATCATGTTACAGACCTGATATCAATTAACTTAATTAATCACTAGATGTTCTCCCAGCTGAATCTTTTCAAAACTGCTTGCTTTTTTAGCCATTTGTTGCCCCCGTGCCAACTTTTTTGAGACCTGTAGCAGGCATTAAATTTTAAATGAGCTATTTAAGTGGATAAAAGTGTAACATTTCTCAGTTTAAACATTTGCTACGTTATCTATGTTCTATTGTGAATAAAATATTGGCTCATGTGATTTGAAATTCCTTTAGTTTTCATTTTATTAAAATTTTAAAAACGTCCCAGCTTTTCCGGAATTCGGGTTGTAATATATATTCACAAATCTAGAAATATGTGTGTAAATGTTAACCAATGAACTTGTTAAACATTACCAAATGATTAACAGATTAATGTAATTATTTAATTAATGTAATTGTAAGCATCTGTGCCAGTTCTACTTGGAAAACTTAATTCCACATCACATATCACAATAAGATCTACACTATTTTATGAATAACACAAATCCCTCTCCGCAAAGTCTGTATATTTCGTTACTCTATACAACTGAAGAATCACGAACAATGTACTCTAAGTTTATCATTTTTGAGGTCAGAAAACTCTGGCGTGTGCTATCTGTAGCTTGTACGGTCCCTCTGCACCTTTTGGCCTGTCCTTGGTGCTGCAAATGTAAGCATGCCAGCAGATGCCAGAGGGTGTCCCATTCTGAGATTCAATGGCACTGTTTTATGTAAAAATTTTAACGAATCTGTGTGTTCCTTCCCTCAATGTAAATTTGCTCTTGTCTGTAGCTTCTTTAGCATCGGCTTGCCCATGGCAGTTCAAGCCTCATCCCGTGAAGGTCCCTACTCTGAAAAAATTCTGAGTGTTCACCCCTCTACTCCTATTAATGTCCCAGTACTCTTTTCCTATCTCTCTTCTCACCCTGATCCGTCTTTCATTGATATCCTAATTACTGGTCTTTCCCAAGTGTTTCAGGTAAGAATCCTTCCCCTCTCTCTACTTCTTTTGTAGCAAAAAAATTAATTACAATCTGCTCTCACTGATACAGTTGTGGTCTTAGCTTTGCTCAAGAAAAAAGTCAATAAAGTATATGTACTCTGTCCTCTCAACTCTCCTCCCTTTAGTCGATTTCAGGTTAAATTGCCACTCGCAAATATTCTTGAAGAAAATGACTAATATTTGATTTGCCCTCTCCCCATGAATGTATCCCCTCAGAACCTTTTTCTCTGCATTATGCTTAGGTCGATAATGCAGTTCAGTTAATCAAGCTAGCAAAAATAAAGTGAAGCAGATATCAGTGAAGTGACATTCAGCAACATTCAGCCAAGTATGGTGACCCATACTCAGAATTTGTGCTCTGCATTTAACCCATCCGAAGTGCACACACACAGAGCAGTGAACACACACACACACTGTGAGCACACACCCGGAGCAGTGTTCATCATTTATGCTGCGGCGCCCAGGGAGCAGTTGGGGGTTCGATGCCTTGCTCAAGGGCACCTAAGTCGTGGTATTGAAGGTGGAGAGAGAACTGTACATGCACTCCACCCACCCACAATACCTCGAACTCAAGACTCGAACTCACAACCTTTCGATTGCCAGTCCGACTCTCTAACCATTAGGCCACAACATCCCCTTCACGGGCACTTTCACATATCATGGACACTTTCAAAATCATACCAAGTCATCCTTTTGATTGGGCTCTCTTCAGAGTTAAATAGAATTCTAAATTCTACATCGCAGTCAGACTTACCTTCATATGACGGAGAAGTCCAAACATTTTTAACCATCTCTAAGAAGCACTGTGCTGCATCCTGTTGGATGTCTGTAAGCTTCCTTTCATTTTGCACCTGCTCAATGATTTTTTGCTAATTGATTTTCCTTCATCCCAAACTCAAGTACTTGACACACTTAAACAGATCTTTAGTGATGTTGGTGTTCCCATGTCTAGAGAAAAAAAAACACTAGGTCCATCGTCCTCTTTCAGATTCCTGGGTACTTTACTTGATACGGTAAAAATGCAAGCTTCTCTCCCAAATAAAAAAATGTTTCAGATTCGTCTAATTAATCAGAACTTTTCCCAGATGCCACTCACCTCTATTTTATTTTATTTTTTCAAGGGCAGTGGTTAGCTGAATCCTGGCCGAAATATTTTTGTAACCTAGCTTCAGGTTTCATTTAGTCAGCTCTTTACGAAATCTATCCTATCGGGCATCCTATCTTTAAAGCTATTTATAATCCCGGTCACAGTAATATGGTAGCTGATCACTTTCTAATTTTCGTTTTCAGGCTTTCAGATGTCTATGTCCATCAGCCAAGCAGGATCCAACTTCCTGCCCAAACCTTTCCGAAATCCTGCTGTATTAGATGTTTCCTTTAATGATCTTCTAAATTCAACCAGACATTATATTGCTAAAGGTGTTGCTCCTTTTACTTTGAAAGCTTATAAGTCTGCTTGGTCTTTGTTCGTGACGTTTTGTCTATAGTATTGGAAACCATTTTTTCCTATTCTAATTTCAACCATTTGTTTGTTTTTAGTTTACAACTATGAAAATCAAAATTTAAAGTTATCTTCCATTCGGAAGCCGCTAGCAGGCATTCAGTTTTATGCTAGATATCATAACCCCGATTATCCAAGTTTTTTCGTCCCATCTGTACATTTGCTTCTCATTTAGCCACTGTTTTGGAAAGCTGAGGTTTGTCACCTCTTTAATACACCGGTCATTCCTTTAGGATTGGGGAGGGCCATTACTGCTGCTGAAAGTGGAGTTTCAACATAAGCCGTCAAGCTATTGGGCAGATGGTCATCCACTGCATTCAAATCATATATGAGGGAAGTCGTGGCCTAATGGTTAGAGAGTCGGACTCACAATCGAAAGGTTGTGAGTTCGAGTCTCGGGCCGGCAGGAATTGTGGGTGGGGGAGTGCATGTACACTGTGTGTTATCACTGCTCTGTGTGTGTGTGCACTTTGGATGGGTTAAAAGCAGAGCACGAATTCTGAGTATGGGTCACCATACTTGGCTGTATCTCACGTCACCTATCACTTATGCCACTTATATTAGACCTGAACCAAAAACCATTTCAAGGTTCAGCAAATATTATCAAGTTGTCCTCAAGGTCATATAATGCATTTACTGGTGAAGGTGTAATACCTATTCATATCACTCTTAACAACCTCTATGTTTTACTATCTGCAGCTTAACTTTCTGTGGCCTGTCTTTCTCAGGTTTCCCCTCTGTAGCCTTCTGAGGACTTTCTTTCTGTGGCCTATAATGGCCTTTCCCATTATGGTTTATCGAGGCGTCTCTCTCTGTGTGGCCTATCATGGCCTCTATCACTCTTTGTTTGGGGTAGGCTCCGCCCTGCCTTCATCTTCGGCAAGAATAGCTGGAATCTACGACTTCTGATTTAAGCTACAGATGGGGCCTACGCAAAACATTTCTGTTACATTTCGGGGTGGTGTTGGCGCAGTGGATAAGACACATGCCTATGGTGTGAGAGACACCCATGTGTCCCTGAGCAAGACACTTAACCCCTAGTTGCTCCAGAGGCATGCGACCTCTGACATATATAGCAATTGTAAGTCGCTTTGGATAAAAGCGTCAGCTAAATGAATAAATGTAAATGTAAATGTTATTTGTGTCAGATTTAAATACTTACTGTTAAGTCTTATCTTCAGACTTTCAATTCATATGATCATGGATTATTTATTTGAATTTTTTTATCTTCAAATGATTTTTCCAGATGGTTTACAGTGATTAGCTTCATTAATAAATCATTAACAAACATTATATAATGCTTAACGGATAATTAATTAAAGGTGCAGTAGGAGATCTTGGAAAATGCTAACATTAGCCTGATAGCACTGATAGAAACATCTCACCCTCCCTGCAATCACTGTCCAAAGCCACGTCCCCTGAACGCATTTATGCTCACAGACCAAAATACCAGAGATAACATTACTACAATAGGCTATATCAGCGGTTCCCAATTCCAGTCCATGTTCCGAAAGTGAAGTAAACCCCTGCTCAGGGAGTAGGGAGTAATGAACATGGTGTAGGGATCATATCGATAGGAACACAGTTCATTCACGTAGCTCGAGTTGGTCATCTGAATCGGGTGTGTTAACTAAGCCAGACATGCAAAATATGTGCACGAGCACTGGAATTGGGAACCGCTGGGCTACATCATGTGTCATTAACCAGCGAGAAAACTTTAAAAGTATTACAATACCAGGGAAGGAAGACCGGGTTGTTGATGTTTGTCTGCCATTCTAGCTCTGTCAGAGGTATGCAGATATATACTCTGACAGGCAGATAGGAAAGCTATTTAAAATGCTTGGACTGAGCATTTTGATTGGGCATACACTCAAAAAAAATTGTGGCACTGTTCCTTTTACACAGATATTTTTTGTTAAAACAACACAAATATATTTAGTTTTCCGCCAAAACACAATTGTATTGTGCTTAATGTTAAACTGACATAAAGGGTTTATTTTCGTCATTCAAAAAAAACAAAAAACAAAAAACGGAAGTGACGATTTCCAACGCATTTGATGATGACGGCGCGGAGGAGCGCAAAGAAGGTTCCGGGGGGGTTAATGTTTAAAGCTCTTGTATGTTCAATTATCTTGGGAGCAAGAACCCCCATAAGGAACCATACAGCCAAAGATAAATTGTATTCAATAAACTCAAGTAAACTTGCCAAAGTGGTTCCTGTCTGAACTGACTTTAGGGCATGCAGGGAAGAAAATGTTTTTTAACTGATGTTTAATGAATGCCTTATGAGTGCTTTATCCATGAAAACCTGGTTTCATTTATTGGTCAGAATTCACCTAATCACACGTCAACCGCAAAAAAAGAGTGTGTGCTTCATTTGTCTGTGTTTATTTACCGAGAATAAGTTTGTTCCTTGAGTGGTTATTCATAAATCAGAAGTAAATCATTGTGACAGGGTTGAGCATTAGCTCTAATGTGTATTGATTGTCTGACTGTTAGCACACACTCTATCATCTGCTGCGTGTGGAAGTATCTACAAAACAAATAATAGTGACCAACAGAGCAAAATATCTGTTGAGATGGACTTACATGGTCAAACACACAGCCTTCTACACTAATGTCACACAGATAAATAGAAATGGGAGCGCTGGTGCAAGTTCTACTGGGAAGACTAATGTCTTGTCATTCATTACTCGTAGATCTAGCCCATCATCAGTCGACACCTGCAGTATATAAGTTCTGTTCTCACTCATCATTGCATTCACAGATACTGACACTGGAATTCACTACTAGGTCAGGGAACTTTCTCTTTAAACTAAAGATTACGACATATCATTTAAAATTAACCTTCTGTGAATGATTGTGTACTGTAAATGACGTCCCTGTATAGAGTTGGCAGGCTATTTGTAACACTAGGTGGGGTTTGTTGTAACACCAATGGAATGTTTTATTAATCTACAGGATTCCCATCATTTTAGCCCTGGCTATATGACCCACGGACCCGCCTGTGCCTATAGATTCAACCACACTGCATTTGATTATGTGGATACTTATGTAGATATTTTGTAGATATTTTCCCATCTGTTATGTTAAATGAAGGCTAGTATCTTGCTCCGTCATCAACTACTACTGTACTACTATTTTTATTGTACTCTAATTTGTGATACAGTACATTAACTGTACAGTTAACTGTACTGTACAGTTCTTGCACACTAAACAAAATAGATTATAGCTCATAGAGGGAATGGGGTGAAAGACTCAAACATCCAGCTGAACAGATCACGCTGCACCCACAGGAATTACTGAATTACTGTAGCAATGCCACATTTATTTTCATTGTTTTTGATTAATATTCATGCATTATTGATGATTTATTATAATTATCGCTCCACCTTCTGTATTATTGCCTCTGTGTGTGTATTTCTGTGTTATTCCCAGATTAAGTTGTCTCACGAGATCCTGCATGCCACCGTGTGTCATGGTGGTCATGTGACCATAACACAGAAGTTATTATTATTAGCCAGCTTACCAGCGTTTAACAGTGTTTGTGCTCGCTCTGCTCATTTTTGCTCAGATTTACTGAACTGTTATTCTAGTATACTGCTGCCTCACTTTTCACATTTCACATGTTGGATTACTCACCAGGGAGGGTTTTAACAGTTTCGGTTGTTTTATTGGAACTGCTCTTGGACATTCATTCGTTGACATGGCCCTGTGAGACTGATTCAAACATTGTATATGAAGTTCTTGGACTTGGACTGTTTACATTCCTGTACAGCCGTTTTGCGCTGGCTGTGTTGTTTATCAAATGTGTCTAATTGTATAATACACATGAGGGTTTGATTCAGATTCTGAGTGTCTACTTTTTTTTTCTCTCTCTCTTTCTTTTGTGGAATGAACATTTCCCTCCTTGATTTTGGTGTACTGCTCTCCACAGAGTGTTACACTAGATCGTTTCCAACTAGAAAAGTAATGCCATCTCAAAGAGTTCAAGTAAATAACAAAATGAAAAATGAATGAAAACGATTTAAAGGGGTTAGGTGTTGCTTAAAAAGAACATTATTTGGTGTATTTTCTGTAATGAAATGCATTTATGCAGTTTAAGGTTAAAAAACACATTATTTTCCACATAACGTATGGGCATGGTTGAGCAACTCTAAGTCTTGTGAAGCCATACGTTAGCATTGCTAGTTATGAAGAACAGATGTGCTGAGAACCTCTCGGCTTATGCCTGCTGGAGCTTCTGCAGAAGATTTAAATCTATAACACAGCACTTCCCCTTCTATTGTTTCACACAATAGAAACCATCACAGGGATGGTTACAGTTTCCATTCAAACCAGTACCAATTCTCATTAAAAGTAGTAAAGCCATTACAAATTCTCTGAGACTACAGTCAAAAACCCAATACCTTTGGTTGGTTGATTTGTATGGTCTCAACAGGAATAAATTCATCCTCTTCCCTGCAGACAGTAGACAGTGTGAAGTAAAAAAAATCACTGGTTTTTCCTCAAAACACCAGTGTTTATACTATGAGGAAACCAAGCTACAAGCTTATCTATAGATGTCTTTGCACATTAACCACATTAAGCAGAGTGTTTGTAACACTGAGAGTCTCGTCTGCGGTGGATGTCGGTCACGCCGTCACTTCATGACTGTTGCTCTATTTAAAGATCTTGCTAGAGTGATACAGCATGATAATGGCACTATTTGACGCTCATCCTCTCACCGCAGGCTGTGTCTGAGTAGATCTCACCCCAATCCATGTTTAATCAGGATAATTCAGCTCATCTGCCTGAGTTTACTGATGCTCATCTACACAGCACTCTCTAAGAGATCTCACAATCAACAAGTTCAAACTCCAAACCTCACGACAGCTTCTTTCTTTGCTCATCATGATGCTTCGTCAAGCTTCTTAGCATCAAACTAACATATTAAAAGCAGGGCTGGTACGCGATTAAAATTTTTAATCAAATTAATTACATGTTGTGGTGATTAATTAATCAAATTTGGAGAAATTGCTCTGAAAATATAATTTAAATTAATTGTTGTGCAAAGCATCAAACAGAGATCACAAAAAGTAGGTTCAGCAAGAATTTTTTTGTTTGATAAAATTTATTACATATACACTTTTGGACCATGTGAGTGAATGATGGCAGAATTGTCATTTTTGGTTGGGTGAACTATAACTTTAATAATTTTTTTCTTAATTTTATTATTATTACTGTGAAAATATTAAATGATTTCATCAATGAAATGATACTCTAAATAATAAACTAAAACTGCCAGTAGGTGGTGGTAAATCTCTTAATGATGAAGTCATCGAGTCGTTTATTCATTCGTTTGATTCGTTCAAAAGGCTGAATCATTCAGGAGTGAAGTAAATGGTTCTTTATGAATGGTTCATTAAATCGTTAGGCTTGTTCGACTTGAAGCGGGTCATCACCATCAGACCGACCGGTGCGTGACATCATCATCGCCATCATCATCATCACCATCAGATCGATCGGTGCGTGACATCACCATCACCATCAGACCGATCGGTGCGTGACATCACCATCACCATCAGACCGATCGGTGCGTGACATCATAATCGCCATCATCACCATCAGACCGATCGGTGCGTGACATCATAATCGCCATCATCATCATCACCATCAGACCGATCGGTGCGTGACATCACCATCTGACCGATCGGTGCGTGACATCACCATCACCATCAGACCGATCGGTGCGTGACATCATAATCGCCATCATCATCATCACCATCAGACCGACCAGTGCGTGACATCATCATCGCCATCATCATCATCACCATCAGATCGATCGGTGCGTGACATCACCATCACCATCAGACCGACCGGTGCGTGACATCATCATCGCCATCATCATCATCACCATCAGACCGACCAGTGCGTGACATCATCATCGCCATCATCATCATCACCATCAGATCGATCGGTGTGTGACATCACCATCACCATCAGACCGACCGGTGCGTGACATCATCATCGCCATCATCATCATCACCATCAGATCGATCGGTGCGTGACATCACCATCACCATCAGACCGATCGGTGCGTGACATCACCATCAGACCGATCGGTGCGTGACATCATAATCGCCATCATCATCATCACCATCAGACCGATCGGTGCGTGACATCATAATCGCCATCATCATCATCACCATCAGACCGATCGGTGCGTGACATCATCACCATCATCTGACCGATCGGTGCGTGACATCACCATCATCATCAGACCGATCGGTGCGTGACATCACCATCACCATCTGACCGATCGGTGCGTGACATCACCATCACCATCAGACCGATCGGTGCGTGACATCATAATCGCCATCATCATCATCACCATCAGACCGATCGGTGCGTGACATCATCACCATCATCTGACCGATCGGTGCGTGACATCACCATCACCATCAGACCGACCAGTGCGTGACATCATCATCGCCATCATCATCATCACCATCAGATCGATCGGTGTGTGACATCACCATCACCATCAGACCGATCGGTGCGTGACATCATCATCTGACCGATCGGTGCGTGACATCATCATCACCATCAGACCGATCGGTGCGTGACATCACCATCAGATCGATCGGTGTGTGACATCACCATCACCATCAGACCGATCGGTGCGTGACATCATCATCACCATCAGACCGATCGGTGCGTGACATCATCATCTGACCGATCGGTGCGTGACATCATCATCACCATCAGACCGATCGGTGCGTGACATCACCATCAGACCGATCGGTGTGTGACATCATCATCAGACCGATCGGTGCGTGACATCATCATCACCATCAGACCGATCGGTGCGTGACATCACCATCAGATGTCACACACCGATCGATCTGTGCTGCACTGCTTCAAAGCCAACGCGACTATGGCCAATGGTTCAACAAGCCAAATGATTCACCAGATTCGTTCAAAACATGGATTAAGAAATTAAATACCACTGTTGGTTGCTCTGGGATGAACAGTTCTGATTTTTCTTTATATTTTGGTTGCCTATATATTTTATTACACAATATTAACTTCTTAATGAACTGTTGTTTAAGATGAGTATTAGCACTCGTGTGGCCTTGCACTCAGCCTACAGCTCGTGTGATATTTCTTAACTATGTGATGTAAATATGAGACACAGTCTCAATCAGGGGCATTTTGCCTCATATCTTGAACTTTAGGGATATTCTCTAGGCTCCATCACACAGTCAGTTGTTGCTCTGTCTCATATTAGTCATCAGTCGACTGAATGAAACGGCAGATGATACACAGGTCTGGGGCGGGGCAAGTGTGTCAAATGCGCTAATAATTTTAACGTGTTATTTTTCTTCATAATTAATTAATTGAATTAACGTGTTAAATTTCCAGCTTTAATTAAAAGTATTATAGTGCATAAATGTTTGTTTTGTATGCTGTCAATTAAATATTCAATGCAGTGCTAATACATTAATAAAATGTATATTTTATATTTATTGTTTATTTATATGATATTTTATTATGTATTTATGCATTTAGTTTATACATTTATATCATTATAATTTTTGTGCACAATACATTAACTTTAAATGATAAAAAAATAGACTAGAAATAAATATTACCCAACATGCTGTGAACGTATTGTTTAATGTGAGCTATCGCATTAACTAATGTTGGCAAATGAAACCTTCCCGTAAAGAGTTACAGTTTAATTCATGTTAATTAGTGGAGTGATTTTAATAAACTCTCCTAAAACTTGAGCCAAACCTCTGGTGTTTTTGAGACTTTAGCACCAGTATATGGAATCTATTATTATCATCATTATTATTAGTCATTTTCAGAGCTTGAGAGCAGTGATATCTGTAATCTGCTGTGAAGATTTTCCTTTCACAAAATTCTTCTTTTGCCAAACCTTTTGAGATTTCAGTGCAAATCTGCCGGGTTAACTGAATTACGTTGTTATCTCTTGATATATTTTTGAGTTTTAGAGCCCCTTCAGCATCTGAGAGAAACAAATCATCTGCCTTCGGCACTTGGGCAAAACAATAACAGTGCATGACAATCTCTGCCCACACGTGGTGATGACGATGATGATGAGGAGGAGGAGGATGTGTGCGGGGGATCAGAATGCTTGCAATGTGTCAGATGACACTGAGATAAATGTGTGTGTTATGCTGCTGTTGTGCCCTGTAAGAAGACAAGCGCGAAGGAGACTCTCGTAGCGGCCCATCATTCATCTATGAAGAAAGCTCTTAGCAAATGTCTCAGCTCCTATTATCATGTGACATGGAAAGAGTCTTGACCGGTGACAATGGTGTCGTGAACAACAGACACGACAGCATCCCAGCTGAGACAGCACAGTGAACAGATACACAAACTCACTGTTCACAGACACTCTTATTCCTCCTTCTGGTTGACTGGGGAGTAGTTGCACAATAACTAACACTTTGATGATTTTGTTCTATAGTCACATCCAGTAGGATTACGCAGTGTATCTTGGGAAACCTTCTGTAAGACAGCAAATGCAAGTGAACTGTTCTCAGATCAGCACTTCAGAAGTTTGTGAAAAATCTTTCTGTGCTATAATCAATCATAAATGCATCATAAACTCATTGTTAGATGGGGGTTAGTGAAATGTTGACGGTTACATGCATGTACAGTTTGCTCATTTTCATAGGCTTTTCATGGTCTTGCACAATGGTAATGGTAATACTACACGATCAAAAACTAATTAGGGCAGCATATGTTAGTGCTGTTGTTTCTGACAAAACGACTCTTCCGATTCATGTATAGTAATGAGAGAGCGCATGAGATGAGTTGAGTGTTAAGAGTTGAGTTATGAGTTGAGTTTTTCTGAGTTGAGCCTAAGGGAATGCTAGAAAAGATGTGGCGAGGTCACATTATCCAGACACAAGTTTTGGACGCAGATTTTCACTACTGTGAGTTGTGTGAAGCTGTGCAGTCTATTGTTTGCTGTACTCAGAGCTGGATTCATCCTGGATGTGTGTCCAGAAGAGGATGAAGGGCTGGAGGCTTTAGCAAGAGCTTGCTTTCAAACAAGCCCACTCCTCCATCTCCCCCAGTTTGGGCTCGAGGCACAAGGTTGGCAGTTAAAACAGTTTCTGGAACCTGCTGACCAGTCATTTAGAACTGCTGCTGATACACTACTGATCTGTTTTTAGATATTCCTATGGGACAAAGAGCAGTGGTAGATCACATTACAGACAAAACTAGAATTTTAATGTCAATTCTAATAATCATGTTAATAATCAAGACTACAGTGTCCAGGGAAGTCATATCAGGGACTATGAATTAGCAAAAAATGTACAGCCTTCTCAGCTTCTCAAGACTTCAGCTTCAGCACCACGTCAAACTCACCCGAACGAGCTGATGATGGTGTTCAGGATCATGCCAAAGTTACTGGCAGATGAGTTTGATCAGGGTTGAAGCTGAACTCCGGGCCAGAGTTGAGAAACACTGAATTAGAGTTTATTTGGCAACATTAGATGTGTAAAAATGAACCCAAATAAACCCGTAGCAGTCTGAATGTTGTCATTGTAAAACTAGCAGAAATCTGGACAGACGTCATGATAAAAATACTGAATACTAGCTATCAAAAATGGAATGCACACATAGTATCAGCTTGGTAAATTGTACATTTTGCAACTTTGTTTCTCCTGAATGTTGTGTAAATCTAGCCAATGAAATCACTGAGCAAACCTGATCTTGCCTTTTCTGTATAAAATGCATCAGATGATCTGTGGTCTGAGGGTAAAACTAGAGTCAACGCAGCACAATAGCTTAAGACTGTCTGTTATGGCCACGTCGAGGTGAACGTTCCACATCCACTGATGATCATGACACCAGTGTAGACGCCACCACTGATCGATGCACCACACTCACAGCATTAGATCTGAAAGAGTCTGAACACGTACCTGTGACTTTGAGCTCTGTGGTCCGTCGCACAACTCTGCTGCCATATTTGAGTTCACAGGTGTAGTTTCCTCCATCGTCTTCCTGCACCTCCGCGATCCAGAGACTGGTGGTGTTGATGATGATGGAGCTCCTCCACTCTTTCCTCTGACACTCCTGTGGAAACACAGGACTCTTCATCATCCTACTCTCACACTCACTCATTTCAAACCCATTATCCTAAAGCTGATTGATTTTTTTAAAAGATAAAAAAAAAATGTTTGCTAGTACTAGAACAGCCTTCCTGTCAAAATTTGATGGTTTCAGGCAGAGGTGTCCAAACCTGCAGAATTTATCTCAAAACCTAGGAACCTCCAGGTAAGTGTGTTTGATCTGGCTGGAACTAAACCTCGCTGCTTTAAGGTTTGGGGCTGCGACAGCATTGTTATCTTCCTTTCCCTTCCCCATTTTATGGAATGGTTAGGTTAGGTTTATGGCTAGGAGTAGAGACGGAAACCAGAAACATGCTGTACGAGATATAACTCCGTACCTTGTACCAGGTCATGATAGGCTGCTTGTAGGGGGCGAGATAGTCATCGATGTCAGGGCAGCTGATCATTTTGCTCTTGGTGATCTCTGCGCTCTCCTGGTAACGTATTCGACTGCTGAAGCACAGTCCCTCCTCGCTCTCCTCCACCATCAGAGACATGGACACCTTCATACAGTACGTGGAGTTTCTGTCAAGACACACATATAAGACATGATGGCATGATGAAAATACTGCACTAGTTGCAGATCTCAGAATTCCTCCTCACTGAGCTTTGTTTTCTACTTTGCAGCAGCACATCAGTGCCTACTTTCCCTCATGAGGAGGTGAGAAGGACGGAGATGCAGTGACATTAGCCGATCAGAACAGTTACCGTTTACTGAAATCCACCACCAGTGTTTAAGACAGAAGGAGGATGGGAAAAAGACACATGCTGCAAATATAGGACAATTTTTTGAGCAAAACAACAGCAAAAACTCACTAGCTCAAGTAACATATTAAAATTAAAAAAATAAACTCTTTAGCATTTACTTAAAAAGTGCTATTTTATTCCACATTCACCTTCAATAGCTCAGTTGCTTTTGGTAGCGCATCTCTTTGAAGATGTCTCTCTGTCTCTCTTTCTCTCTCTCTCAAGTTCAAGTTGCTTTATTGGCATGACATTTGAGTTACAGTATTGCCAAAGCATTTAGATACAGAATAAAATACAAAATATGATTACAATAAAATACAATACAATCAAAATAGCAGCAGCAGATAATATTTCTAATATTAATAATAGTAATTATATACAATTAAGAATATCAAATAAAACAGTTGAATACAATAAATGATCCCTTTCGTATGGTGTGTATGGTGTATAAATATTTAGCAGCTATTGTGACTGCCGTCTCATTCTCTCCAAGTATATAGAGTAGTTTCTCTGAGTCATTTAGAGACAAGAATGAACGATTCAAAGCTTCAAACTGTGGGAAGAATGTTTCTCTTGTAGTGCTGTATTTGGGAAGTGTTTCTCATCCTCTGTTTGATTCAGCTCACAGTGTTTGCACCGTCTCTCTTCTCTCGGTAGCCAGGATCTTTTATGTCTACCAATCTCTATTTCCAAATCATGATCACTGAGTCGATATTTTGAAAAGATTTGTCTTTCTTTTAATGGCTTGAGTGATAAGTAATTTGCCAGTTTTGTGGTTAATAACACTGAAAAACCCGAATAACACTGGAGTTTGGTTTGGAGCTCAAATTCATTTTTTCATTTTTCATCATAATTATACTTTAAATACTTGTCAATTAGTTTCTGAATGTTGGGGTTGTGATTGGAGTCAGACTCAGATTGGGTTTCCTTCATCAGTTGAAGCACGAGTGTGTTTAGAGGATGAGACACTGTGGGGGGGGGGGGGGGGGATTGAGTGTCAGATTGAGTCATGCTGATAGAACTGAACAGCTCTTTGTTGTATCTCTATGTGTAAGGGGTGTAAGCCCAGCTCAGCCCTGCAGGCATTATTAGAAGTGCTTCTGTTTACCCTTAGGATGTTTTTGGCAAATTCCAATTGTGTTCTATCTATTAAACTTTTGTCCCAGTTTTCAAAATTTTAATATTCATCCCCAAATTTCACTCCCGTACAGTAGGATTGGTTTGATGATTACGTGATATAATTTAATCTATGTTCTAATTGGTAATTTTAATTGGCCAAACCGTGCTTTAATGGCATAAAATGCCCTCCGTGCCTTCTCATTGAGGGCCTTGACGGCCTGTCTCTCTCTCTCTCTCTCTCTCTCTCTCAATTCAATTAAATTCAATTCAAAATTGCTTTATTGGCATGAATGTAAATTATACAATATTGCCAAAACTTAGTGTACATATATAGAAAAAATAAATTATAACAAAAAAATTAACATCACAGTAATGGAACTGACTATTATAACAACTTATAATATTAAACTAACAAATTATAACATTTGTGTGAACATTTGATACCACAGTCTTTAACTTTAACATAGAAATACACAAACATACTAAGGATGACTGTGGTGCACAATAGGGTCAGACACACTGAGGTCACACACACACACACACACACACACCTAACATCATGATCTCGTGGATGTTTGGAGAGAAGCTTTTCCTGATGTAAAACAATATACGTGGACAAAAGTAAATTCAAATAGGGTTTCTGCAGCAAGACTTGACAGAATTTATGTTCAAAGAAGTTGTTGTGAAAAGTTTCATGATAGTTCTATTATTCCTACTCCTTTCTCAGACCATCATTATGTGTCTGTCAATATCACTTCTGCACAGAGCACATTTAAATGCCCCTACTGGCGCTTTAGCAATAGGCTTTTGCAGGATCACAACTTTGTGCACTCTTTTTCACTTTTCTGGGAGATGTGGAGAAAGAGTAAGTCTCAGTATAAATCCCTGAGTCAGTGGTGGGATATTAGTAAAGTTCAAGTTAAGATGTTTTGCCAGGAGTATACTGCACATAATAAGAATACTCTTGGAAGCAAAATGAGACAATTTGAACAGGACATTTTGCAGCTGAACATTGAACAATATGATGGAAGTACTGTTGAAGTGTTGGAAACTAGGAAAATTCTTCTCCACAATCTCCTGGAAGAGAAGGCAAAAGAGACTCTGGTTCGGGCAAGGTTTACATCCTTTAATTGCATGGATGCCCCAACATCTTTTTTTTTTCAATTTGGAGAAGAAAGTTGTTGATAAAAAAGCTTTAAGTCGTCTGAAACTGCCTGAAGGAGGTGAAACAACTGATGAACATGAGATAATTGCTCAAGCACTGCTGTTTTATGAAAACCTTTACAAAGCAGAGCCATGTGATGGAGAAATAGCAGAAACACTTCTCCAGGATTTACCTCATCTGATGGAGAGTGATAAGGCCAAGCTTGATCAGACTTTGCACTTAAGTGAATTGACTGCTGCTATTACAGCATGTCTGCTGGAAAGGCTCCAGGATTGGATGGCTTAACGGCAGAATTTTATAAACTGTTTTGGTCAGTGATTGGAGAAGACTTGTTCTCAGTTTTCTTAGAGTGCTTTGAAAGAGGCACCTTACCGCTGAGTTTACGAAGAGCACTTATCACCTTGCTACCCAAGAAGGGTGATCTGGCGGATATAAGAAACTGGCGTCCAGTGTCTTTGCTTGGAGTGGATTATAAGATTCTGTCAAAAGCATTAACTAATAGATTAAAACTCCATATATCATCAATAATTCACGCAGACCAGTCATTTTGTATTCCAAAACGCACAATATTTGATAATTTGTTTTTGCTTCGTGATTTGATCTCATTTGCCAGAGACAATGATGTTAATGTGGGCTTTTTATCTTTAGATCAGGAGAAAGCTTTTGATCGTGTGGATCATGAGTTTCTTTTTAAATGCTTGAAGCTTTCGGTTTTGGTTCTGTTTTTAGTTCTTATGTTAAATTATTGTACACCGATATTTATAGTTTCTTAAAAATAAGTGGTTCACTTACAAGACCTTTTTCAGTTGGCAGAGGCATACGGCAGGGTTGCAGTATGTCAGGTATTTTATATGCCATAGCCATTGAACCGTTGCTAACTGTTCTGAGGCGTCAACTTTGTGGAGTTTCAATGGCGGGCCTTTTTGAATCAGAGATGGTACTCGTTAAACTCAGTGCTTATGCTGACGATGTCACTGTCATAATAAGATCCAATGAAGATGTGTGCAAGCTGGAAGTGGCTCTTGACATGTATCAAAAAGCCTCCTCAGCTCGGGTCAACTGGGGAAAAAGTGCATCGTTGTTATTAGGCCAATGGGAGGAAGAAGGTAGGCCTGTTCCTAAACTTCCTCAGCGCTGCCCTTGGAGTTCAGAGGGGTTTAAAGTGCTGGGGGTCTTTCTTGGAACAGAGCAATACATGCAGAAAAACTGGGAAGGCGTTAATGAAAAAGTGACTGGTCTTTTACAGAAATGGAGATGGATTCTCCCACAATTGTCTTACAGAGGAAGGGTTCTTGTTGTTAACAATCTAGCAGCATCTATGCTGTGGCATCGCTTGACTGTTATCGACCCCCCGAAAGAACTTTTTTTTTTGGGGATGGTTTCCACTGGCTTCCTTCAGGAATCCTATATTTGCCAGTAAATGAAGGAGGTCAAGGACTGATTGAACTATCAGCTAAAATCAGAGCCATGAGACTAAAATCTGCACAAAGGCTGCTTTTTTCTAGAGATTTTATCCCTTGGGTGTCTTTTGGACTAACTTTACTAAGATCCCTTTGTAGTAGTGATCTTGATAAGCAACTGTTTTTGATGTCACCGTTTATTGAAAATGTCACATTTGGTGCAAATTTTTATGCATCCGTTGGGAAATGTTTAGGCTGCATAGGTCTGAAAATGATCATTATGGTTTGAATGAACCACTGTTTTTTAATCCTTTTTAGGAAATGTTTGCATGTCTAATAGTATAGTTAAGTTATGCATGAAGAAAGGTTTTACCAAAGTGGGGCACTTGATTAATGTAGAATCAAAAGAGTGGAGATCAGCAGAAGATATTGCCAGTCAGGTCGATTTGAGGTCTGTGAGGGTGGTAGAGCGGCTGATTTCAGGGTTGAAAGCTGCTCTTCCGTTCCCTCTTTTGCAGTTTGTAGAGCTTTCTCTAGAGGGTGGGCCTTCACATCTTGATTTTCCTGATGTAGGTGTGTGCCCTGGAGTTGTCCTGAAACCAGCCAGGTTGGAAAGCTGCTAAATTTTGAGAGATTAAAAGGGCTACTTTTTCATTCTGTGGGGAAAAAAGACATGTATCAGGCCTGTGTAAAAATATTTTGCGTATTTTAAGGATCTTCATGATAGAATTGATACAAAATGGAGAGAAAAGCTCACAGTTGCAGACGATATTTCTCCTTCTTGGAGGCTCTTTTATAAAAGTCCTCTTCCAAAACGTTCAGGTGATTTGCAATGGAGAATATTACATTGTGTGATAGCCACTAATGCGTTTGTGTCCAAACTCAACTTGAATGTTCTGCCCTTGTGTCATGCTTGTAACAGTCATGAAACGGTTTTTCATGTTTTTATTGAATGTCCAAGGTTAGTGCCACTTTTGGCATTGCTGGAAAGAATAATTGATGGGCTGGGATTTGAGTTTAACAAAGTAATTTTTATTTATGGCTGTAGGTATTCTAAAGGGAACAAGGATCGCCGACTTTTGCTAATTTTATACTTGGGCAAGCAAAATTAGCTATGTGGAAGACTAGCAGACTTGCTCTGGAAGGAAGAATTGTTAAAGTTTTGGCTCTGTTTATAGCACTTGTTGAATCAAGAATAAGGGCAGAATATATATTTTTTAAAACTACCGGGAATATGGGCGAATTTATGGACAAATGGTGTGTAAATAGCGGTTTGTTTGTGTTTTGTGAAGAAAACTCTTTATCATTTGTTTGGTGAATAATTTTGAACATTTATTGTATTAATGTTGAGTGTGTAATGTAATTTTTGATTGAGTAAAGAATTAAAGTAAACGTCTCTCTCTCTCGTTCTCTCTCTCTCTCGCTCTCTCTCTCTCTCAATTCAATTCATATTGCTTTATTGGCAAGACATACAAAGGTACATATTGCCAAAGCATTGTACATAGCAGAATAGAAACAGACAAAACAAAAATACATATATATCCATAAGAAAAATAAAATACATGCAAAATACATCCATATACATTTCTATAAACATTGATTTGTACTTCTAATGTAGATGTGTTCACTCTTTTCCTCTTAGTTTGTGGCGTTTGTAAATGAAATGTGCTACCACAGAGGAAGCAGGTCCTTCACCAGTAATATTTGTAATTTGTCATGTTCATGGAGTGACTGGAACTCAGGAGTGTTCTGCTGTATTTGACTGTACAGCGAGTCTCTCAGAGATGTGTATTTGTCCCAGTCTCAACTGATCCTGATCTACACTGGTCATACTCGCTCTTCTTCAGGTGACCAGCTCTTTCTGTGTCGTCCTCTCTCTATGGCCAGCTGGTGGTCACTCAGTCTGTACTTGCTCAGTAATTGTCTGTGTGTTATATTCCTGACTGAGAGCAGATAGTCAGCCATACTGTACTCTCTGTTGAGTTTCAGATAACACTGGAGGCGGCTTCGGTCTTTGGTTCGTTCTTTCCAATACTGTATGTATGTCTCCTTCTCTTCATTCATAATCTCTTTGATTCTTCTATGTTTTTCGGGATTGGTGATATCAAGTGCTTTGTTAGTCAGCTCAGACACCATTACACAAAGATTACTTTGAGGACTCTTTTTTTGTGTTTTTAGTGCTTTATAATGAAGAGAATCTTCTGAACTAGTGTTTAAGTGGATCCAGAACTTTAAAACTCTTTTTTTAATGATGAGGTTTAGGGGGAGACAGGTGTTATTAGGAGTGTTTCTGTGCAGGTGAAGGATGCTTCTGCAGAACTGCACATGCACAGCTTCTAAAGGCTGTTTGTTCCAGTCCTTATGGCTGGAGTTACTCACTGGGCCCCAGATCTCGCTTCCATACAGGGCAATGGGCAGAATCACACGAACAAAGATCTTTGTCCAGATTCTGATGGGGATGTTTATTTTAAATAATTTCATTCGTATAGCGTGCAGTGCCCTGTGGCCTTTAGAAGTAATGTTTTAATTGCCAATTTGAAATTTCCAGTGGAAGTTAAAACCAGACCAAGAAAAGTATAGTGTAAAGTGTGTTGAAGTGTGGTGTTGTTTAAAGTGAATAAATGTTTATGTTCTAGATTTCTGGGCTTTTTCTGAAATATCATAATCTTAGTTTTTGGGATGTTGACGTCTAAGACCCAATCCTGGCAGTATTTAGTTAAAATGTCAAGGTTGTTCTGAAGACCTGGTGTTTTAGACAGAATTAGTAAGTCGTCTGCATACAGTAAGTATTTGACCTCTGTGTGGTGTAATTGTAGTCCTGGACGGTTAGACTGCTCCAGTAGATCTGCCAGTTCACTGATATATCTGTTAAATAAGCTCTCACTCCTCGCTGTTGAGGAAAATACTCTGTCCTTTGCTGGACAATGTTTACTGCACATTTATTTTGGTTCTACATGTTTTTAATTAAGTCATATATTTTACCCCCTATGCCACTTTGAATGATTTTATAAAACAGTCCATTATGCCAGATGGAGTCAAAAGCCTTCTTAAAATCTATAAAGCATGCAAATATTTTCCCATCTTTCTTCTGGTGTACATGTTGATTTATTAGCGTGTGTAGTGTGTGAATATGGTCAGTGGTTCGATGTTTAGGGAGGAAGCCAATCTGAGATTTGCTGATGACATTGTGCTGCTTTAAGAAAGATGAAATCCGAGAGTTGACTATAGCGCAAAATACTTTTCCCAAATTACTGGTTACACAGATCCCTCTGTAGTTATTAGGATCGGTTTTGTCTCCACTTTTAAAGATAGGAGAGATGAATCCTGTGTTCCAGACCTCAGGGAAAACACCTGAACTCAAAATCTAATTAAAAAGTTTGAGTAATGCAATTTGCAATTCAAGAGAGCTGTTTTTAAGCATCTCGTTCTTTATGTTGTCAGGGCCACAGGATTTCTGACATTTGAGGGATTTCAGTTTTTCACCAAGTTCTTGTTGGGTTATTGGATCTCTCTCTCTCTCTGTCTCTCTCTCTCTCTCTCTCTGTGCGCATGTGCAGGTGTGTTTTTTTCAATCTTTTCTTTATCCTTTTCTTTATTTTTTTTTTCCTTCTCTTTTTTTTCTGCATGGGTTAAAGGTTGTTTATTTATTTAGTTTTGTTGCGGTATTGTGCAGGGAGAGATGGCGTCTTATGCAGAGACGCCATCTTTGTCCTTGCGCAATGGCTTTAGGTGTGTGCCCAAGGATGGCGTCACAGTGGAAGACGTGCTTATTTCGGCCGGAGAGGAAGTAGGACACGAGAATATAGTGTCTGCTTCTCGTATGAATAAAGCTGTAGTAGTGTTCTTGAAAGAACAAAACTTTGTTAATCGTTTAGTCGAGAGTGGCCTCGTTATAAATGAAAACTTTGTTCAGGTTACCCCGTTATACGCTCTGACAGTGAAAATTACGGTTTCGAATGTCCCACCTTTCATTCCTGATGAAGCGTTGGAACGGGAATTAGTACGGTTTGGCAAATTTGCCAGTGGTTTTAAAACAATTACGTTAGGCTGTAAAGACTTGTCTTTGAAACACGTCACATCTTTTAGAAGACATGTGTTTATGTTTCTGGACTCCCCCGAAAACACGCTGGATGTTTCATTCCGAGTACGACACGAAGGCAAAACGTATATGGTGTACGCAAGCACTGGTAGCTTAAGATGCTTTGATTGCGGCGATATAGGGCACAAAAAGTTTGCATGCCCACATAGAGAGCGCGCACCAGAGGATAGGCAAAAGCCTACTGTCTCAGGAGAGGGAGACGTGGTGGAGCCGCAGCGCGCTGCTCAGGAGGAACACGCAGGTCCGGCAGAGGTGAGCGTTTCTGGTGCGGCGCCGTCCGCTAGTGAAGTACATGAGAATGTTGTGATAAATACTAATGTGTATGAACGTCAACAAAATGAAAATACAGCAAATACGTTTCAAAAGCAAGATGAGGGTGTGGAAATTGCTGAACCAAGCAGGTGTGAGTCTGTTTTGTTGGTTACAAGAAAGAGAGAGTTGTGTTTGAGTAATGATAGTAGTGCAGTAGACGATGATGCATCTGACGAAAATGTTTCTCTTCTTGATTATGAATGTGACTCCCAAGGAGGGTCTGTATGTGGAATTGAGGGCGATTCTCAAGAAATGTCCATAGATCCCTCTTTATATACATTAGAGGAAATTAATGGGTTTCTAGATGAGACATTTGGAAAACAAGTCAATATTAAAGCATTTTTTCCTGATGTTGAAAAATTTGAGAGGTCAGTGGCGGTTCTTCAAAAGACTGTAAATCTTGATCAGCTGAGTGAAAAGAAACGTTTTCGTTTAAAAAAACATGTTACAGTTATTAGAAAATGCAGAATGGTGGATAAAAAGAAGAGGCTAAAAGCATTTTTATAAACGTTTATCCATGCATCACGCGGTGTTCTTCTCTCTACTTCTTCTGGTTTCCTCTGCCGTTGTTCTTTTTCTCTCCTACCTAAACTTATACATGGATCTTTTGAGGGTGGGTTCATTAAATATTAATGGAGGGAGGGATAGTCATAAACGAGGTTTGGTCTCTGAAATCATGCAAAATAAAAAGTTACATGTCATTCTATTGAAAGAAACACATAGTGATATGGTTAACGAAGTGGAGTGGGGAATGTGGTGGAAAGGCCAACATGTACTTAACCATGGTACAAATCTGAGCGCTGGAATTGCTCTCCATTTTTCTCCAGATATAAAAGTTAGCATTGAAAAAACTGAAGAAGTTGTAAAAGGTTGTTTGGTTCTTGTCAAAACTATTATTGAGGGGATGACAATTTATTTTATAAATGTTTATGCACCAAATGTGGGAAATGAGCGATTACAGTTGTTTAGAATGCTATCTAATGTTTTAAAACAGGATTTTAGTGATGGAGACATCATCATTGGTGGAGATTGGAATTGTACAGAATGTTTTAATGTTGACCGTAATAATGAAGAGCCTCACGTGCTTTCATCCAACTATTTGTCAAGATTAATGAAAGAGGCCAAACTTTTAGATATGTGGAGAATCAAGCATCCGGTAGATAAACAATATACATGGGTTAAAATTTCTGACAATAGAGTAAGTGCTGCTCGCTTAGACAGAATTTATATTTCAAAAAAATTTAATAATAGGATTATTGATTGTTTCATTTTTCCTGTAGGTTTTTCTGATCACCATCTGTTATCTATTTTAGTAAATATGGCACAATTTCCAAGAAAATCTTCTTATTGGCACTTTAATGCTAAACTGTTTCAGAATGCTTTATTCTCCGAACATTTTGTGGATTTTTGGAATCATTGGAAGGGGAAGAAAAATGATTTTGAAAATTTAAAGCAATGGTGGGAGGTTGGAAAAACTCAAATAAAACTATCCTGTCATCAGTATACTGCATTTTGTACGACTACTCAAAGAGAAACAATTCAAGCTCTGGAAAGAGATATAGAGTCTATGGAGCCAGAAATGATTAGAAGGAATGACCCAGGTTTTATTAACAACTTACAACAGAAAAAGAAAAAGCTAAGTTTTTATTTGAATGAGAGGGTGAAAGCAGCTTTGGTGAGAGCACGCTTTACATCAGTTAATGAGATGGATGCCCCAAGTGCCTATTTTTTTAATTTAGAACGTTCAGCGGCACAGTCCAAGCAGATGACATGTTTACGTCTTCCAGATGGGATGATTACAAATGACATTATAGGAATGTGTCGTCATGCTGTTGGGTTTTATTCTTCTCTATACAACGCCGATTATTGCAACTCTAGTTGTGAAGCACAACTTTTCTATGAACTTCCTCAAAGAGACTCTATTTCTAAGATTGCTCTGGACACTCAAATTACTTTTCAAGAACTCACTATTGCTGTTGGACAGTTGAATTCCGGTCGCTCTCCTGGAATTGATGGGTTGACGTCTGAATTTTATAAACATTTTTGGGAATATATTGGAATTGACCTTTATGAAGTTTTTTGTGAGAGTTATAAAGATGGCACTTTACCTGCTACTTGTCAACGTGCTGTATTGTCCCTGTTACCTAAAAAGGGAGACTTGACTCTGTTAAAGAACTGGAGACCTGTTGCTTTATTAACAACAGAGTATAAAATATTGTCTAAATGTCTGTCTAATAGGCTTAAGAAGTTTTTACATTTACGTTTTTACATTTAGCGAGGGATACTTTGGATATCTGTAAAATGTTTAATGCAGAGGTTGGATTGGTTGCTTTAGACCAAGAAAAGGCGTTTGATTGCGTTGATCATAACTATCTTTTTAATTTACTTGCTGCATTCGGGTTTGGTCAGGATTTTATCAAATGGATACGTTTGTGGTACACTGGAGCTTCCTGTATGGTCAAGGTGGGGGGTGGCCTAAGTCGGCCTATTGTGGTTTCAAGGGGCATCAGACAAGGTTGCCCTCTATCAGGACAATTGTATAGTATTGCCATTGAACCCTTACTTTCTAATATAAGAATAAATGGTTTTTTAATACCCACAATGCCTCAACATTTAAGAATTATGATTACTGCTTATGCTGATGATGTTACAGTCTTTGTCAATGATAACAATGATATAAAAGCTTTGTCCAGAGCACTTGAGTTTTATGAAGGGGCATCATCAGCTAAAGTTAACTGGGATAAGACTGAAGCTTTCTGGTCAGGTCAAAGAAATGTGAAAAATCTCCCACAACTTCCAGGTAGTTTAAACTGGAATAGAGATGGGCTGAAAGTGCTTGGTGTGTTTTTGGGATCAGAAGATTTTCAGAAGAAAAATTGGGAGGGAGTTTTAGAGAGAGTGTCCACCCAATTGTCTAGATGGAAATGGTTGCTACCCCAGCTATCCTATAGGGGGAGAGTTTTAGTTGCCAATAATTTGATCGCTTCCACGCTGTGGCATAAATTTATTGTGTTACAGCCTCCCGTTGGACTTGTTCAAGACATTCAAAGGATGCTGGTGAATTTTTTTTTGGTCAGGACAGCATTGGGTCCGATCAGCTGTCCTGTTTTTGCCAGTGCAAGAAGGGGGGCAAGGTCTTGTGGACATCAGGTCGAGACTCATGGCCTTTCGTCTGCAAGCTGCTCAGAGACTGCTGTATTATGGTGATATGGCTTGGTCCAATACTGCAGTTGCACTCTTGAGGAAAGCAGGCAACATGGGACTTGACAAACATCTCTTTTTATTGAATCTGAATGAATCAACTCTTACAGAATTGACTCCCTTCTACAGATCTGTAATGGAAGCCTGGAAAGTTTTCTCTGTCTCAAGACCTACTGGAATACATGCAGGGTTTTGGCTGATGGAAGAGCCATTGTTCCAGAACCCCTTTTTACCCTCTAGACACCTGTGCTCTGTTCATTTGTCATCACGGCTGATAGCTGTTGGATGTGTAAAACCTGGACACATTTTAAGCATCAGTTCGGAGACCCTGACTGAGAGAACTGGAATAAATTCTATTCGGTTTTTGAAACAAGTTACTGATGAAGTGCTTGGAGGACTGAACTATGATCAGATACTTTTTATCAACAACTCTAACCATATTAAAGAGTGGATGGCTGGACGTGACTATGATTTTCCATCATTGATGATAACGCAAGGGAATGGAATCAGGAGGAGAATCTTTTATTGTCTTTCAATACTCCTCAGCTGGACACTTTTGAGTCTGTCGGAAAAAAAGCTCTGTATGTGACTTGTGTGAAAGTGACCAGTATACATCTTCTCTCTGGAGTGAAGTCATCTAAATGGACAGTTTTTTTTGGAGCGAATACCTCCCCCAAAGGTAGCTTGGGGTCACTGTACAAACGCCCCATTGATAAACGGACTGGCGATTTACAATGGAGGATTGTACACAGTGCAATAGCTACGAACAGACATGTGGTGCACCTCAACCCAAATGTAGAGGTGGGGTGTTTATTTTGTTCTGAAAACGAAACAATTTTTCATCTCTTTGTGCAATGTGTACGGTTGGGTTGTTTTCTTTTTTATCTCAATGGGTTTCATGGTGAAGATTTATCTCCTCAATTGTTTATTTTTGGGCCAAAGTATTTTGCTAGTCGTAAACATGTTTTGGTTTTACTAAATTTTGTGTTTGGAACTGCCAAACTCACTATTTGGAAAACAAGGAAAAATAAGATGCTTGGCAAAGATACTTTAGATCCTTTGCTGATGTTCAAGGGTCTGGTAGCATCAAGGCTTAAGATAGAGTATGCATATTATAAGCTGGTTGGGTGCTTACCAGTGTTTGTGAAGACTTGGGCCATAAATGGGGTGTTGTGCACAGTCAATGAAAATGATGATTTACTGTTGACTTTTTAAGTCACCTCTTTTTTTTTTTTTCTAGAATTGTTATGTGTGTTTTTTTATAATTTAGATTTTGTAATGTAGATTGTCCGTGTCAACACAGACTGTTTTTACCTATGTTGTAAATAAAGGTGTTTTCAATCTCTCTCTTTCTCTCTCTCTCTCTCTATGTAGGCTACAAGGTCTCTGTGGGCTGTTTAGGTTTGCAAACACTCAATGATATGAATGTGAACATGAAATAAACCTGGATTCTCCCAGCTCATTTAGCTCTGACTCTAGAAATCTTTAGATGTTTCCACACTTTCCACAAGTCTCCCTGCATTGATTTTCTTTCATTCTGTGTAACGTCAGAAGCGAAAGGCCTGGCCACAGCAGTAAAACAGAGTAATTACTGGCACATTCGATATAAAGAGTTTATTAATTATTAACATCCCCACTGCTCCATCCTTGTCTTCTTCTGTTGTCCCATAACAACACTCGACTGGATTAATTGAGAGTTGTGTTGTGTGATCCTGTTATGAAAGAATCTGATAACTCGTAGCATAATGTTCAAAGGGAATCAATTAATGATGAAAAATACAGTGGATCTGAAAAATGAGAATACATCTGCATACAAGTAGAGAGAGTTTTTCTGAGAATGCTGTGCTGAGATGAAACAAACTGTATCCCACACACAGGAAACGTCTCATTAAACACGCATATATGCATATTATTCAGATATGTAAAACCATCTTCCCCAGATGACAGCTTTTCCACAGGAAGTCCCTCGATCAGCCATCATGAGTCATGGATATTCAAAACAATTCAAAAGTCTCACAATTAATTATTTCAGTAACGTGAAAATAAAACGTAACACAAATTGAACTGTTTCTGGGCCAGTGCATCTGTCAGTGTGGGTGTAGGTATTACTTCTATTACTAGTTATGGAGAAACACATGTGTGCTGACTGATCAACCTCAAGGTTGGGTGAATGTGTCTTGTGTGATGTGGATCAGTGCAGTTATTTGAGGCCTGCGCTGTGGAGAGGCCGGGCGACACGTCTCCTCCTGTCCCTGATGATATTGAGAGTGGACAATGGAGCCTCAAACCTGCTGACCTACACCTGATTGCACTGGCTTCAGACCGTTCTTCAGTGATCACGGGGAGAGACTTGAGCTGTTATCACAGCCTGGAGAGAGGAGACGACACTTCCTGTGTGCAGCTGACACCATCCAGCAGCGACTGAAGAAGTGCCATCTGCCCTCCCTTCAGCTGCTAATTAGGACATTAGGCTAGTGTTTGAGCGCTAATGAGGCTTCACTCGTCCAGTTGTGCTTCAGTGTGTGAAAGCTGCCACTCTGCATTTTCTTCTGAAGAATCACAAATATTACAAACCAAAGACTCAATCTGATCAGATACTATACACAATGTTTTTGTTTGTTTGTTTATGGGGGTTGTCTGTAAATGTAATCAAGCTAAATACGACCTGCTTGTGTAGTAGAGCTCTCTATGTGTCTGCATCTTCTGCAGTTTATTAGCACTGATTGTATTATTGTGCTCTGTGGTGTTCATTAACTGCTGCGGTGTAATGACTTAAACTGTATTGAATGGGACTGCATTGATTGTTGACTGAGAAGCACAGCCTGCAGTTCTGGCTGTTGTGTTCCTCTGAGTTAATGTATTACAGTTACTGTATTACAGCTGCACTCACCACATCAAAAAGCTTGCAGTCCAAGTTGTCTGAACACTGATTTGCAGTGGAAATTAAAAAACAAAAGAAGAATATGAAGGAGAGATGGCTGTGTGCTGATGTTCTGTAGCAGGTCTATGACTCTACCCCTGAACTTTCCTTTGCCGGTATCATGCTCTTTCATTGGCTGTAGGCCGTCGCTGAGGTCATTTCCTGTCAAAGCACACTTCACACTGCAGTACTGCAGCAAGCCAAATATCTCTCAGGTATCTCTCAGATCGTGTCTTTAATAACACTACGCGATTGTTACTTGTGTAAATGAGCAGAGATTTGCCTTTGAATTTGCCCATTTGCCCGAGATTTCCACCAAACTGTCAGCAAGAGAAAACTGGGGCTAATATTGTGAAGTGTGAACACAGCATTAGAAAGGACGTTTCCAGACAGAATCAGAAGGGCTCCTGCAGGCTGATGTTGTAGATCAGGGGATCCAGACTGACTCCTGCAGAGCTCAGATCCAACACACCTGTCTGGAAGCCATGATCCTGAAGACCTGGATCAGCTGCTTCAGGTGTGCTTCATTAGGACAGGAGCTGAATAACCTTTAAAAACTCCATTAATCACTTCTGCTTCTCTAGTGCCTTATGAAACACAGCTCCAAACATACGTATATCTGGCTTGAACTTTTTAAAGTAATATAATGATATATTATAGAGTAAGCAGCAAAGCCATCATCTGGATAAGTAGCTACATCTGTGTATTTGTATTTCTGCAATGATAACATGACCTGCATCCAGACAGAATGGAAACATATTTGAATCTAAAATGTATTGTTTTTAAGCTCCTTAGCAAACCTACCTAAAATATGCAAAAAAAAAAGTGTATTTAATACACAAATGCACATTAATAACGCTTGGATTATGTACTAACATTACTGAAAGAAACACACTTTCTATACTGGAAGTATAACTGGAACTGTGGTCTATTAAAACGTCTCTTGATGTTCACGGGAATTTAGAATTTACTTTTAGAAACATTAGCTTGGACAAAGTGTCAGGCTTCAGGCTCATTCGGTGCCCGGGAAAGTAATCCGGCGGCAGAAAACACTCACTCAGCGCTGGAAGAGCCACTGGGGAAGCTGAAGATTTCTGAACTCAATAACTTACAGCTTTACTATTGCTGCCTATTTCACAGATTCTCAATCTCGAACAAACAAATAACCAAAGGGCATTCTGGGTTGAGCGAGCGGAGGTGGATCTTCAGAAAGGGTCTCTGCGCTCTTAAGGTACTATTACCACTCCGCTTCACTCACATGCTCTGGTAAACATGTACTGGACTTTAGTGTGTAATGGGATTAGTATTTCAGTAACTGAAATAAGCACAAATGTCAAGACATGTTAACATCTCCAAGGCCCAAAAACAGTCATACCTAATTGTGGGGAAGTTCAGAAATGTGATTAATACGTGAGTAGCAAACTGTAGTGTTGTTAAATGTATATGTGCACACTTATCTTCCAAACATATTTGTCTTTAGGGACTGCCTGGTCTTCTGTCGTCAAGATCTGCTTTGTAAGCAATTCTTATGTTGCAAATTTGTCTTTTTTTAAGTTAGCAATTTTTTGTAGGGTTCATACCCAGGTTGGTGTCATGAGGGGAATGGTCTCTTGCCATCTTTCCTGTCTGAATATATTTTCTGCTATGCCCTGCTCAGTTCAGTTCATACACCGCCTGGTGCTGTATCTACACATTGTCCATTACTGAGACCAAGGCCATCTAGAGTATGTGGAAGTGGCTTTACAACAGGGGCTAATTCAGTTATCAACTTCTCCTGTAGTGGCAGGGCCTGCATTGACTTCAGCCATTGAACAGGTCAGAGAAGCTCTTTTTTATTATTATTAATCTTTTATTTTATTTTTTTATTTTATTGTTTCTAAAATATAACAATAAAATAAATAATCTCATTCAGAAAGGTCAGGGCATCCCCTGGATGATTGATGTCATAACAAACTCTGGTCACTATGAATGCTTTATCATGCCATTTTGTCTTGCCATTGCCCCTTCCTAAAAAAATCCATATCCCACTCTACCCATTGTTGTGGAGGTTGGCACTTCTGGATCTGGAGTTTGGGCTATTTTGTCCCAGCATTATGGCTGTCCTGCTAAATATATTGCCTGTGCTTTTCTTTTTAGGAAACTGAGCCCATTTAAATAGAAATACAGTGTGGGGAACTGTGAGTTATTGGTCATGAATGGAGATGGAGAGACTGGTTTGAAGGATCTCTGTTTGTTGGTAACAGAAACCTTGAATACACCCAGGGGGCAAAACGACTAAACCCAGGCTGGCTTATTTTTCTCTCTGTTCTGTTATTCTGTCACCTATTGCCCAGGGCCTAAGAAAATGAATGCTTATGCCTCATGCAGACTTCATACCCAGGACCAAATAAGAGCGACACAACGTCCAATCCTAGAATCTTCTCTAGTAATCACCGTAGTCTCTTCGGATCTTATGGATGTAATCCAACAAATGCAGATAGAGGAACCTCCAACAGAGTGACATGAGGGGGTGATGTTTGTCCTGGGCACAATGTATTTACAATTGCATGTGTTCAGGTCATCTTAGAGAAAATCTGACCATGCAGCTTGTTTACAGCAAACTGTGGCCTTCACAGCGGATGTTACCAGATTTAGAAAGAACTGTTCATTTTGTGCTCAGTCAGTGATATCTAAACTGCTGTCTGCTGGTCTTCTCCACCCTCTGCCCATTCCTCATGCCCCTGCTCACATTTGGGGTTGACTTCATCACTGACCTCCCACCTTCACAAAGGAATACCACCATTTTAGTGTACATTTGCTGCTTCTCCAAAGCTTGTTGTCCCATTTCTTATTGCAAACAACCTTTGTTTTTAAAATTTATGGAAGGAGATTATAGAAATCTAATTATCTGTTAAATCAATCATGCAATGTGATTTAATAAGGTCTGTGGTAGTCGGATTACTGGTATTTGCACCATTATTTAATGCCCACAAAAGCATGTCTGGACCCATTTTGTGACCTTATGTGACTTTCCACTCACGTCGACACTTTTATAGGAATTTTATGTGATATGGGCCCTTGATGTGTTGAACTGCTGGTAAGGAGAGGATTCAGAGAACAATAACCACAGATCTTGCAGTCCCTTTTTTCAATAAGCGTGAAGAGAGATCACAGATTTATAGAGAGCTGACAGAATACAGTTAATTGTAGGTTTGAAAAGCAGGGATCTCCAACTTCTCTAAATATATTCTAGCAATGGATATAGTTCAGTTCATCATACAGTGATTTGCCAAATTCATTCATACATGGTTTTCAAATTTTACATTTCGCGGTCCATCAAACAGAGCTCTTCAGGTGTTGAATGATTCCTAGCTATGAGTATTTTAATAAGAATTGAGTTCCTCTTTTATAGTAATACACTTTCAAATGTATAAACAGTTTTTAGCAATACCACAATACCTGCTTCCTATATAAGGTATATAAGGTTGAATTTTATGTTAAAATATAATGGTAGTAGAACTGCAAGGCATGATAATTATGAATTAATTAGAAAAACATGATTTAAAATGATGTGAGATGAAGATTCATACCACACGACATTTCATGTCAACTACACCTAAACCTTTGGAAAAGAGATGTAGGTGTCTATGATCATGTACTCTATTAATGGGTATTAACACCAATCTGTCATTCTGTCAATCTATCATTGTATGTGAGGGTCTAAGAATATACAAGAGTTCACTGGCTTAATTAACTAATCACTTCATCAAAGTACTTTAATAAATGTGTCACTTTTAGCTATGCGAGTCTTTTTCATATATTTTCCCTGTAGGCAAATTAACAAGAGATGTAAGGGCTAAAAGTACCACATGCATCATTTAAGTGAATAAATGAGACAGTGGCATTTGAAGCACTCTTACCCTTCACATCTTAAATAGCTCAATTATGCTGGTCATTCACTTCCTTTTCATAATCAAGAACATTTAAGTCATTCCTGATCAATAGTCTGTCAGTTATCCAGGGCTAAAGCTCACGTTTCTTTCGATGTTGTGTCATGGAGATTTAAATGTCAGCGATGTGCATTGATTGCAGCCATTGCAGACTGATGAACATAATGACATAATTTGAACACACACACACACACACACATTACTTAATCCACTATTACTTGATGAACCATGAATCATTTTAGTTAATAAATTGCATCAATTTATTAGTGTCCTATATACAGTAGCATTGCTCTATAATTCTGTGAATAATACAAAGCCTTTAATGACGTTCCCAGTATGTTTTCAACTGTTGTGTTAGTGTTAAATTCAATTAACAGTATATCGTGTTTTTTTGGTTAAGGTGCTCATTGCTGCTCCGTCCAGTTGGTGGCGCCCTAGGGAACGGCCTAGTTCACATAAGCCTGGCTTTCAGATCACCTGTATGCTAGTGCACTTCTAAACTTTGACCAAGTCTGTATTCTGAAGATACACATTTACTAAACAGTCTCTCTCTTTCAGCTATAAACAGACCCTGGCAAAATCACAATATCATAGAAAAAAAAAGAAGAAAAAAAAAGAAAATAGGCAGTTCAATACGTTCAGTATTTATCAAGTATACGACATGCTATTTGTTTCAGCTCCTCTGTCCTCCAGTTTCATCCTTTCATCACAAGAGGCCTTGTTTCAAAGAGAGGATGCAAGGAATGGACAGTTCTAAACTGTGAATCACTAAATAAAGAACCAGGCTGGCAATCAAGTCTGGCTGAGTTTTACCAGCTGTCTCCAATTACCTTCTTAATTGGCTTGATTTAATTAGAGATAATTGCATATTCAAACACTGCCACTATGTACAGTCAGAGTATGCATTGCGTTTGATGAAGAACCGTGTACACCTGCTGTTAAGATGCATTTTGCTCAAGCGAGGCACATAACCACTCACTTATGCTATGGAAACATGGCTCCTGATTCCAGCCGCGATGCCGATTCTGTCTTCACATACATCAGTAGGAAGGTGAAAGGCTGAAGTGCCCAAATAAAGTCAAGGTATGACTATATATTATGCCTTAAATGTCTATCTGCTTTGAATTTGTTCATTCGCTTAGTTTTTCTTTGCTGAAGCTTTGGGTCTGATGAGCTAATAAAATATTTCAACTCAAAACAACTTTTTTTGTAATTTTTTTTTACTTATTTGTCAAGTATCAGTGTAATCTCTGTCTTCAGCCTATATGGGACGTCTCCATAAAACAAGGAAAAGAGTGTGTGAAACTGGAAAATACATGAGTGGTGCTAGTGCAGTGGATAAGACATATGTCTTTGGTGTGAGAGACCCGGGTTCGAATCCACTGTGAGACACCAATGTGTCCCTGAGCAAGACACTTAACCCCTAGTTGCTCCAGAGGCGTGTGACCTCTGACATATGTGGCAATTGTAAGTCGCTTTGGATAAAAGCGTCAGCTAAGTGAATAAATGTATGTATAAATGTACATGACATGTGACAGTGAAACTACTGTCTAATGTGATGCAGAAATGTCTCAACACCTCGGGAATTTGTGTTGTCATAGTGACAAAGTAGCAATTTTCAAATATGTAAACAAATGTAACATTTTATTTAACAATCTTTATGCGTGTTGGTATATTGTTTAAAAAAATAACACATTAAATTAGGAAACACATACACACTATAGTGGTGCCTAATCTAAAGTGTTTCCCCCAAAAAATATTAAAATTTATTCGTAAATTTTAAAATGAAAATTATTGAGAGATAAATTAATAACTATTACCGAACACATTACAACTATAACTGTACTCTGATTAGTAAATTAGTAAATAATAGCACTTCTTTGAATACAGTAGTTTACTATTAACTTATTCATTTTATTTTAATTTTTTTGAGAGAGAACTACTAAGAAACTATTGATTGCTGAGTGCTATTCCTTTCCAATCAATCAAGGTTTCTTGTTAGTTAAGAGTAGTTACTAAGAGGTTAATATTGCTATAATCATTTGTTCCAGAGTGGTTGTTGATGCTGGAAGAGAAGTCTGAAGTGTTACCAAGTGTTGTGAAATACTGTTCATTGTTAGTCTGGGACACCTAACACATGGACTCATTTGAAAGAATTCAACACTGTTGTCCTAAACAAATATGGATTGTAAACATCTGGATGTCATTTCTTTGATAACATGCAGATGTTGTATGTTAGATAATAATTGCTCACGTTTAGCTGTGTTGGTCTAAGACTGAGACTGTGTGGTTTGTCACTGTGTGTTTTATTCACTGCCAGACTTGTTTGCAGGGCCTGAAATAGAAACAGTGAATTAACCATCCTGCAGCAATTGGACCTTGGAGGAAATAGATCCTGTGCTTTCAGTCACAGCTGCCTGTGTTCAGATGTTTTACACAAATTGCCCTTCAGCCGCAACGTGAGAGTGAAATCTTTTCTGAGCCATGGGTTTCCTCAAGGTCTTCCTGCAGCTTTAGGTACTCGGGTGTGAATTAGAGCCGTTTTATATTCCTGCGTCTCCAGCTTCTCATTTGAAATATTCTCTTCAAAAATGTTGAGGTTTTGGGATTTTGGATTGACAACTATTTACTGTTTTTGAAAATAGTATGTATTACCGTGCACATTATATATATATTTCATATATGTCATTTGTCTGATTAGACTGAAGCCAGGAACAACAAATCTACAAGCTTGGGAGCAGTGCTGATGACGCAGAGAATTACTGCCCATCACTGAATGTGCATGTGTTATTAACATGATTTAAAAATACTACACAACTTTTGGCCTGATTTACAGTCTGGATGAGTGGATGCTAGTTGCTGAAAGGCAGAGCCCATCTGCAGATTTTGAGCAGTCGACAGATCTCACAGAAAATCATGCAGTGTATGATGGGCTCAGACTAGAGCTGTAAAATTAATTGAAATAAAGTTTCAATTTCAATTTCGGCATCTAACAATTATGAAAATAAAATAATCAACCCGCCCGAAGCTGTGGGTGTGGCCCCAGAGGGGGCTCAACTCGTAGCTTCCGGTCTCTCAACTGAGGTTATCGAGACCATCCTCCAATCCAGAGCTCCTTCCATGAGGAAACTGTATGCCCTGAAGTGGAAGCTTTTCACGTCTTGGTGTAGAGATCACCATCTTGACCCAGTTAACTGCCCCGTCAGTTGAGTGCTTGAGTTCTTACTGTCTCGTAAGAGTGCTTACCATGCCCCTCTTGGTGGTCAGTCTGTGGGAAGACACCCCCTGGTTACACATTTCCTCCGTGATGCGCTGAAGCTGCAGCTTCCTGTACGACCTCGTGTTCCACCATGGGACCTGGCCGTGGTCCTGGAGGCTCTCTGTAAACATCCAATTGAACCAATAGAGGAGGTTTTAGATAGAGTTCTGACACTTAACACAATCTTCTTATTTGCAAGCCTTGTCAGTGGTCCCCTCCTTCCTAGACTTTGCGCCTGGCTTGGTCAAAGCTTTTCTGTAACATAGGCCAGGGTAAGTCCCAAAAGTTTCCTCCTCAGAACCATGGCCCATCGTACTCCAGGCTTTCTGTCCTCCTCCTTTTCGGAAGCCTGACCAGCAGAAGCTAAATTGCATGTAGCTTCAATTGCGAGCATATGTCCATAGATTTGCAATGTGGAGGAAGTCTGACCAGTTATTTGTCTGTTATAGTCCTTACATGAAGGGACTGCCCGCCACTAAGCAGACCCTCAGTTGGTGGATCATTGATGCCATTGCGATGTCTTACGAGTCCTCTGGTCTTCCCTCACCTGAAGTGTGTGGCCTCCAAGGGCTTCCTGTCGGGTGTGGATATGCAGGATATATGAAACACTGCGGGTTACATATATCCTGCCATACTTCAGGCTTCCCTGCGTGCACTTCCTTCATTCTACCAGGAGCTGCCGCTGTCTCCACTGCACATGCTTTTATAGCTTCCTGGACACTACGTCACCCAATCTGTGACATTGCATCTATCCATTGGTTTGATTACACATGATTCAGAGAGTGGTCACGCTGAAGGCATTCCCAAAGCGTTTGACGCAGCGTCTCGTTCCCTCTGGAACTAGGTTTACATAGGTAACCTTGAACCGTTTTCTCTGTAGCTGTAACCAGGGAGGCGTGAAGGCACACTTGGATCCAAGTGCATCTTTATTGTATCAGTGTAGTCTTACACAGGCAAGGGTCAATCACCAGCAAACAGTTACAGGAGGGCAAGACAAAAGAGTAATCCAAACACTGGCAGGAGGTCGGGGCAGGCAGCAAGAAGTCATGAAAGAGCCAAGAGTCAAAACACAGGAACAGACTGAACAAGAAAACAAAAAATTGCTAGATATTTAGCTGTAGAAATCAATAATTTGCAGTGAGTGAGAGAGCAACCTTTATAGTGCTCCTAATTATTTCCATGTACAGGGCTTGTGGAAATGTAGTCCAGGGTGAGAACTGACCAGTTTCGTGATAGTAGCCATTAACAGGTCAGCAGGTGTGTGACGCCTAGTGTTTTTAGATCGGTTCAGATATCAGATGTGGTTTAATTTATTCAAGCCTGAAGAAAGTGTTGTTTTGAGCAAACAGGCAGCAGACAAATGTAATGGTATTAGTAAACCCTGCAAACGATTTTATGTCCATCAGATCCACGACCGGGTCAGCATGACATCGGCTCCCTAATCAACAAATAATTGAAAAGTATAGGAATACCTTGTATAATCAAATAACATATAAATTACAAAACAGAAGTAAAATCTCAGTTTAAATTGCATAATCATCTGAAACCGGAGTCAGATTAAACCCCAGAGCTAGATTTAAATTGAAACCAAATTGTATTAACTTCACAGAAGCACATGAAGACATCAGAGCAGCTTAACCCACGGCGTGGCTGCGTTCGGTGCCTGAGCGCAGCTGTGAAGAGACGTTCATGACAGCGGTTCATGCAGTGACATCAGCGGCACTGGCCTGAAGAAACTCAAGTTTATGCTGAATACGCTGTCAAGCTCACAATACAGTCAGAACAGTTTAAGCTACTGTATTTAGACACAGTTCCCTGAGTAAACGCATGATTGAACATAATTTTCTTTGACAGCTGAAAAATAATATAACTGCACTCTTCAATACATTGAGCTCTCCTCTAGTCAGCGTTCCTGGTAAAGCCAATGTAAATTGCCTTTTTCTTCTTAAACAGTACTCTGTAATGCACACACAGGACTGAGGCTGGAGGACTCATTTGACTCAACAGTGTGTGTAGAACCTAGAGAAAAGTCAATGCGGGGAGTGAGCTATAGGTCATAGGACAATAATCATTGTTTTTCTTTTTCTTTTTCTTCTTTGGATTTCTACAGGATTATTAATAGTTGTGGCTGTGGCCTGGCTTAAACACAAGGCTATATCTTTGTAAGGAAATAAATAAAAAGCATCAAACACACTGTATCTCCATGGTCTTTGTCCAGTTGGCCTACATTTATAGTACAGTGCAGTCTCTGCTGCTAATTGTGTTTCACAAAAAGATCTGGAAAGAAACAAAGAAATAGATGCCACTACTAAAATACCCCCTAAATTAACTATTCTACATTAAATTGTGTTTTGACAAATGAGATGAATAACTGAATAATCGACGAAAGACACAGCAGAATCCCAGTAAAAGAGAAAGCTACATTTATTCTATGACTTACAGGCCTCTGAATATTTACATATTTAAATTGCCCATATTTTAATTGAAGGCATGTCATGATAGAAACAATATGAATTTAAATTGTAAAAATGTAATAAATGATTTTCTATTAGCCAACGGTCTGTAATAAAAGCGAATATATCTTATATGTACATCTAATTCATGGAAATATTACATAATTACCCCATAAATTAGAATAATTACAAATAATACTAGAGGCACATCTTATCCCAAGGGTCTAATTTGATCTTTTTGTTTCAAAATAAAACCAAAATCCTCAAATCTAAAAGCATTAACATTAATCCACAAATGCTTCATTAATAAATAGACACAAAATAACTTTGAAAATGAACATAATCCAATGTCATAGATCACTTTTTTCAAGAGACAAACAATCAGATCAATTAAACTCAAAACAGCTGCGACTGAATCTAATGTTGGGCTCATCTTGCTGCATCATGCCCTAGTAAGTAAGCAAGGTAACAGTGGGTCACATCAGCGGTGTGAGATTGCAGATATCTTCTGGCTGTTTTTGTCACTTCACACTTGATTTGAGTTTGAATCGCTAATGACCCACCTGAGCACACAAGTGTAAAACCCATTGTCCTCCATCTCTGCTGAGCGGAACCAGATGGAGTCTCCCTCCTTACTCAGCCGGTGACCCGAGAAGATGATGGGCTCCTCAGAGTCGCCCTTGTTTCTGTACCAGATGAGCCGCAGCTTGGCATTCTGGGCCACACTGTAGTTGGTGCGTATGTAGCTGTAGAAGAGAGCACACTTCACCCTCAGCGGCTCTCCGGCCAACACACGGTATGTCTTCAGATCCACCGACCAGTCAATACAGCCGTCCACTGCAGAGAGAGAAGACACATCAGTTATTAACACTCTGATTCTTTAATATGGATTGCTTAATTTGGAAAAAGGATGGATATCTGGAGTCTGAAACATACGCTCAATGCCAACAGATGCCTTCTCAAAGTCAACAGTTCCCCAGATCTCTAGACATGCTCCTTTTTTGAATATTTTCATCCAGAAGGTCGTAATCATACATCCGGTTGTTTAGAAATGTACTAGCACGTGATGTGAAGTATCATTCATGTATCACTCAATCATCAGTCAGCACAATTTATGTGCCAGACTTCATAATTATGGTTAGGGGTTTGTTCAATTCACTATTAAATAATATATAATGGTCAAATAATCATTAGCTTATTATAAGCCATTTTAATAAAGCAATCGACAGAGGGAAACCACCTCTGAAATGTAAGCAAAGCCTCTACACAATTATCAGCAAAGAGCAACAAATCCATTTCCCTCTCTCACCCGACACTCGCCGCACACTCACCGTGCTCCAATATTTCACACTGATAGAAAGATGAAACCCATCAAAGTCACGGCCACCTATCAGCACCAAACACTGTAATTTATGAGCAATTACAGAGGTGTTTGTGCGCGGACACTGACTCATCACTGCGCCGCCTCCCATCACATAAATATCTCTCACATTCAAAAGCTGCCAGAGCCGATTTATGTCAAGCGCTGTCACAATCACACATTTATGGCATGGATTTTTGTTATATACGCTCGGCCTGATGAATTTTGTGGCACTGCACTGGAAGCTTAAAGAAAGATGGAGGAAGAAAGTGATATCACACATGGCTGGACTGGAAGAGAGGGTTGAGTCTGAAGGGCTTGAAATCACAGACTGCATAAGCAGGAGAGCAGTGGATTAGTTTGCTCTGCTGCCTTCATGCCATGCGTCTGAAGCAGAAACCGTGTGGAGCTCACAGGTTACACGTTACATAAACAAGCAGCCATATGTTGCCCCGAGTCATTTTGCAGATAATGCGCTTGTCTTGAATGATTAATTTATTGGTTATTGAGTGCAGCATTGTGGTGTAATTGGACAGGATACGCCTTGCTTGTCACACTAATTTGTGTTATATTGCAAAGCGCACCACGGTAAGCGCCAGAGCGAAGCTTTGTTCTGAATCCTAAGTGTTTGCATATGGATGAGGCTGAGGACTGTGAAAAACAGGCTCTGAGAACTGGGCCGGTCAGAAAAGAGCAGACGTCACGCGTGCACAGCAAGAGGGCATTAGTGAACTTTTCAACAAAACACTTACTCAAGATCAAGATATTACTCACGGCATCACAGACACCTCGGAAAGGCCACGTCACATGATAAGGAATCCAAACAAGACACATTTAGAGCGAGCGTCCCTAATGTTTAATGTTATGCATCAAGACATTTCTGCATGAAAATCAACGGCATGAAGATTTAGGGGGGGGGGATGCATGTGGATTTGGAACAGCATGAGGACAAAAAATAATTAATGACAGAATTTTTATTTTTGGCTGAACCGTTTTTTTTTTTTTTTTTTTTTTTGTATTCCTCATTCACTGCTTTGCTCTGAAATGACTCTGTGATTTTGGGCTCCTAATGTGAAATCCATTGTGAGGCCCTGCGTCTGCTGCAGTAATAACTACCTGACCTGCTTACAGCGCGGTCGCTCGCTCTATTATGAAGCAGTACAGCAATTCCAGCTTTGAGGGCTGAAGGGGTACAAAAAGTCAATATCAGAACAGCAGCCCACCGAACGCTTTGTGCTGATATGCAATTTCACTGCTGACTTACGTCTGATAGCTTGTTTATAATTCTCCTAAAGTGTGAATGAATGGCTTGTAGTAGACATGTATTTTGAGACAGGTGTAAATGGAGGCCAGATGGACGAGGACGCCTGGGGTGAAACAGTTTCCCTGGATGACTTACACTCCGCCGTCTTATCAAGGACTAATCAATATGGAAATGCATTGAGGGTTACGACCGTATGCGGGACGCAACCGCTGGCCATTTAATGTGAATCGACTGCAGTGCAGCTGCTTTGACCCAGCGCAGGCCGGTTCATCTGAAGTGAAGACCTAGTGAGCTGCCTCGCCGTCTACTGTCTATGTAGGCATCTACCTTTTATAGTGGCATGCTAAACAAAATGAAGCCTGATTTGAAACGTTCTCCACAAACAACCACTTTCAATATGTTCCAGAAATGAGTATCATGCATAATGAATGTTTTCAGAGAAAACATGTTTGTTTTTTGGTCCTCCAAAGCCACATGTACTGTAAAAAGCCTTGCTCTTAAAGAGGCTGAAGACCCAGCTTGCAAACAAGAGGACCATTTCAAGTATGGAAGAGGACTTTTAAATCTAAAGGCAAGGAGAAGCGGGTCAAAGATTAGTATACCTGTTTATAACACAGAGCTTGTGGCTTTTTTAATGAAAAGTAACACTTTTGAAGCAGCCACTACACTGTTTCAGAGCTCAGAAGATACTCCTCATTAAACAGAGCGAGGTGAATCTGTGCTCGTCTCCTGTGTGTTGGGATGTTTTTAGAAAGCGTGAGATCATGAGGTCATCTGATAAGAAAGCAATAAGTGTGTTTGGGCATGAGACCTCTGTACTTCTGAAAGCTGTTGATTATAATGTGAATTCTTCTGTAAAACAAAACCAGAGTTGGCAGCATACACTGTAATATATATATATTTTATGAAATCATTTTTAAGTTTAATAATTGATAGGCTATATTCACACACATGCTCCTTAAATAAATTTGAGAGTTTGCACACATACATTTTTATTTGCGACTGAAGCGGCCGCATTGTCAAGACCCCAAGAAATATCCACCACGTCTTTGCAGTGCAGCACACTTGGGAACGTCAGCAGAAGGAGGCAGTTACGCAGACACGAAACATGCAGGGCGAGGGGAGATTTAACACTAGTTAATCGATCGTGGATGGTTTCATTATTTTGGTCGGATAAAAAAAGTATCAGTTCAATGAGGCCTTTCACACCCTGGTGGGCCACGAGCAGGCTCTGGTAATGGAGCAGAAGTAGACACTCTCTGAGGACGGAGGTCATCGAGGTGGTTCCTTCTTGTGTTGCAGAGTCTTGCTTTAACAAGGAAGGATGATGGGTGAGTCCTAGTTTAGATCTCTGTTTTTTTGAACCGCTCAGTCAGGGGACTGAAGTTCAGCATGCTTGAACTCAAACAGGTTGTATGAGGACTGGTGTGTCATTATCGATCTAAAAGATGCACATATCTCCATCCTTCCTCATCATAGGTAGTTCCTGAGGTTTGCTTCCGGGGGCAAAAGCCTACCAATACCGGTTCTTCTTTTGGCCTTGCACTCTCACCCCACACTTTCACGACTCAACCACTTCATCGATTGGTTGATATTAGCTCAATCAGAACAGATGGCGGTTTGACATCGAGATGTCATACTTGCTCACACAGAAGAGCTGGGGTTAAGACTTAATGCAAGGAAAAGTGTGCTTTATTCAGTACAGAGAACCACTTTTCTGGGCATGGTGTGGGAATCGACCATGATCCAGGTCGGGCTGGATATGGTTCTCAGGCCTGATTTCTCTCTTTTACGATGCTCCATAGGAGGTTCCCATCAGGAGAGATCTCGTCTCACAGGTGGAGGGCGAACCCCTGAAAGGAGCTGTGAAAGCTGTGGGTGTGGCCTCTGAGGAGGCACAACTCATAGATTCCTATCTCGCAATCGAGGTTGTTGAGACCAGCCTCCATCCCTCTATGAGGAAACTGTACTTCTTGAGACCGCCAGCTCAACCCAGCTAACTGCCCGTTTGGTGCAGTTCTGGAGTTCCTGTAAGCCTGTCTATCCACAAAGTTGATACACTGCACCCTAGAGGTCTCCGTGGCAGCCATTGCGACCTACCACACCTCTCTCGGTGGCCATTTAGTGGAAAGACACTACATGCATGTTCGTCTTACATGTTTCTTCCACAGTGCGCTGAGGCCAAGGCCTCCGGCCAGTGAATCTTATGCTTATGCGGCTCCACCGCACATGCTTTTAAGTTTCCTGGTCGATGATGTCACCTGCCTATGACATCTCGCCTTTCCATTGGACTTATTACACCTGTGACTCAGAGCCGGTCACACAGAGGGCGTTCCCAAAGCATTTTGACGCAGCGTCTCGTTCCCTTGAGGAACCATGGTTACACATGTAACCTGAGACATTCTTTTCCAAAGATTTGGATATTTACCACTAATCAAACATCTATTAATAATTTGACAGATTGTTTGAGAAAGCTGACTAGCCACCATTTTTAGCAAATTAACACCTAAATGATCAACTCCACAAGATGTATCATATGGAATTGAAAGCATCATCTGTTCTACTATAGTGTGATCAACAGTCTGATCATTGCCATACATTTTAGATCGTAAATTATTAATTTTGTTATCAAAAAAGTGTTTAGGTTTAGTGACAAACTGTCCTTCATGTTCCACACACCTTTGAACTTTTTTAGTCTTTCTACACATTATTTCATTTAGTGTTTTCCATATTTTCTTGCTCTCACCAGCTGCACATCTTATTATTTAATCAAATTTAATTTTGTAAATTCAATTCAACTCAGATCCTGCTGATGGAATAATCCACTAGATTTACGTTTGATCAAAAGTCACTCCCATATTCTTTGATTTGATTGGCCATCTCAAACATTTTGACATTCAATTTATGTGCAGCTACAAATCAAACCTTTATGTCTCTCAATGTCTACTCTGTGGTAATGCCCATTGACCACTATCCAGCTGGCTTTGGTTTTATTGTGTTTAACAGGAGCTGATCCTAATCTTCTCTTAAGTGTGATCTTAATTGGTGTCATCGCTTGAGGCGCAGCTACAGAACAGAAGAAAGCCTCATTTTAGAGCTATTTTAACATGATTAATTTTGTAATAGGTGAAGGTAATAGACCGAAGGTCAGATGCACTTACACAAGCACAGGTGTTTGAGTGAGCACTGGGCAACATTAACAGTTTAACACTTTATTTTACTAAAAATTATACAGATTTTCTTTAGATAGCTGTGATTCATATGGACTATATCTGGAGATGTAGTTCAGTTTAGTTTAGACTCTGGTGATGCCTTAATACTGAACTGACCGTCAGGGTGGATTTCAGTCATATTTCTTATAGGAAAACATACCACTTAATCCTGCCAATATTTACATTGCATACTAAATATGTTATACACATATTGTCCTGCATCTTCACGAAGGTAACTTAAAGACCATCTGGCCTTCAGTAATAGGTAATCCCCATGCTGTTTTCAGAGATGAATTTTTAATTGAAACCATATGTTTGTGTTATGAGGCAATCTGAAATAACAAATGCATGTATGCCTTTGTAATTATTACTCACTTAAATCCAGTCACAGTGTCATGATTCAGCCACTGGACCAATCGGTTAAAGCAGTATCCACAGTGTGATGTGATCCAACACTTATGATTGAATGAATAAATAATGCATCAAGCAGTAAAAGTGTGGTTACATAGACACGCAGCATATCTCATTACAGCGAGATTTCAAGACTGATGAACAATGTTCCCTCCTATTTTTTTTTACTTGCTGAGCAAAACTTTTCCCTATTGGGTGGACATTTTGGCCAACTGAGCAAAAACATTCTTTATACCAGACCTGTACAGCACGTACACAAAAAAGTGTGTAATTTTGAACTTAAATGTGGTTTTTATATTTGATTTGACCCTTGATGTAACTAAATGATGTGCATTTTAGGTTACCTGAGAAATCATTTTTACAGTATAATACACTGCCATGTTCAGTATTGAATTCAGTACTGAATATTATTTCACAAAATAATATTGGAAATATTATTGTAATTTAAAATAAAAGCTTCCTTTTTTAATATATTTTAATATATAATTTATTCCTGTAAAGCAAAGGTGAATTTTCAGTATCACATGATCCATCAGAAATCATTCTAATATGTTAATTTATAATCAATGTCGGAAACAGTTGTGCTGCTTAATATTTATTATTGGGACCTGTGCTATGTTTCAGGATTCTCTGATAAATAAAAAGTTTGGGGTTTTATTAATACTTTTAATCAGAAAGCATGTGTTAAATCAATAAAAAGTGATAGTAAAGACTTACATTGCCAGAAAAGATTTCTATTTTTAATACATGCTGTTCTTTGTAACTTTTTATTAGCCTAATAAAAAAAATAATAATAATAAAAAAAAAAAAAAAAAATAATAATAATATCAAGCAGCACAACAATTTCAACACTAATAATAAATAGGCATATTATAATGATTCCTGAAGGATCATGTGACACTGAAGACTGGAGTAATGATGCTGAAAAATCAGCTTTGATCACAGAAATACATTGTATTTTGTGTATCAGTCACAAATTATCATTACTTCCCTATAAGGCCCTAAATGGTTTAGCTCCTGTGTACCTAACTAGCCTTCTACCACGCTACAATCCATCACGCACCCTAAGGTCACACAACGCTGGACTTTTGGTAGTTCCTAGGATAGCAAAGTCCACTACAGGAGGTAGAGCTTTTTCACATTTGGCTCCCAAACTCTGGAATAGCCTTCCTGATAATGTTCGGGGTTCAGACACACTCTCTCTGTTTAAATCTAGATTAAAAACGCATCTCTTTCGCCAAGCATTCGAATAATGTATCTCTTAAATTGTGAGTGTAGTTGCATCTGATCAAATGTGCATTCTTATTCTTTAGCTTGGGTTAAACTAATTAATTTTACTTTGTTGGATCAGCAGCTATGCTAATGATGTCTCTATTTGTTTCTCTGTTTCTGCTGGGATCTTCATCCCGTGGTAACTAGGATTTACACAAGCTCCAGTCTGGATCCAGAACACCTGAGAAGAGATGATGCTGACCCTCAGAGGACCCCAGATGATGCTCACCCTGAATCAACAACAGAACTAACAAATATTGCTACATGTGTGACTGCATCATATAATAATTGCTGTTAATAATATTCATCGTCTGTTTGATTGTGTTTTTAATTGATTTTTGAATACATTTCTGCCATATGCACACAAACTGACAGTCACCACTGATAAGCTTCTACTAAATATTATAGAAACTTAATTTTCTGTAAAGTTGCTTAGCATTGATTTGTAACATAAAAGCTATATACAAAAAAACTTGAACTGAATTTAATTTAATATTTTAGAGTATATTAAAATATGAAACCAATATTAGAAATTGCACATTCACAATATTACGTTTATTTTTTTTTTATAATAAAAAATAAATACAGCCTTGATGAGCATAAGTGAATCCATTAAAAACAAGGTCAGTTATTTATAATATTGGTTTATAATATAGGCCTAACATAACATAATATAATATAATATCAAAACAAACTGAAACTTGCAAGTTAAATATTTTCTAAACATCCCTATAAAGTACAGTTTGCACAATACACCTGTGTGTGACTGTAAAAGAGTTTTGTTACCGTTCTGTCCCCGTCCTCCGCTATGTCCAGCGCTTAATTAATCCACTCTTCTTTAAAACACGAGGATGTTTGATTGCAGGTCATTGCGTTTCTCGATTAGAGCTATTTCGTCCGTAACCACTGAAGTATTGTGTTTCTACAGGGACTCGATCATTTGGTGCACATCATTCAACGGTTCTGACACTATAGCGATATCAACTTTATAGCGGTTAACCCGATCATTGCAATTCTTTCGTTTTTTACTAAAATACAATCAAATGGCTTTTCCAACTGATTTCTGCGTGTGCGCACCACATTATTTCTTCTGTGTGGCCGCAGCTTAGAGGGAACATTGCTGATGAATAATCTACAGTAAAGACAATTCCTGATCATCGATGTACTGGTCATCTCTCTGTAATAAGAGTCGGAAAGATTATATCAGCTTCATTTATGACAGTTTGTTGGATCAATATTAGACGTCCGTCCACGGTTGCTCTGTGTTTAATGCTCCATCTGTCAGTCGCAGATTAACCATAACCTGTCTCTAATCTTACCCTTGAGTGTTCCTCAATACAACACGAATGCAATAAATGCATGCAGATTCACAGTAGTTGTGACTACACAGTCGTCTACTGCTCGACTCTAAACTACACTATATTATCGTCCAGCTCCAATCTGCTAAATGTGACTGTAAGACATGAAAATATTTTGATATTATAAACATTAACATCATGATTTTCTGTAAAGCTGCTTTGAAATGATACAAAGAATTCTGACTTGACTCTAGCTTAGGTTTAACCAGACTGGAGCTCAGGGATTTAACTTGAACTTGAAAGCAAAGCCAAGATGGCGAATGAAGAAGTGAGCTGCAGGATTTACTGTATGCCTGTGCAAAACCACACACTTATTAGTGCAACTGTTTAACTTTGAAACCCACAACCGAGAGGAAGTGATGCTCCTCAGTCGAGGGATTGAACAGCACGAGCCACTATAACTCAGAAAGAGAGAGACCGTCTCTGGGAGATATAGAGAGAGAAGACGACAAATCAAATACAGGAGCATTAAAATGAAAAAGAGCATATGAGGTGAACAAAGAGGAAGACATGACAAACGTCTCCGTGCCACAGGCCCATAAAACACATACAGATGGCCGACTGATCAAAACACAGAAACATACATTTAAAAAACGCTCAGAATTTAATCAGGCAGAGTTGAATCAGATTTCATTGAGTTTTCTTGTTCGACTGTAAACGTATACATCCATCTGCTCCCCTTCTCTACTGTAAGTGTGCTCTTGAGAGTTGAAATAGATGAGATAGATGGATCATTAAGGTGGTGAAGTGGCTGTAGCTGGACACTGACAGGCTGAGACACACGAGCGCAGAGAGAGACTACGCTGTGTTTAATGAAGTTGCTCACAGCTCATTGTCATGTTGATCCTGCTTCCTGGTCACTGTGTCTTCCTTCTATGAACCAGTGTGACATTTGCTTCTGACAGCCAATCACACCACAGGAAACGCTGAAATATTACACCTCTAGAGCCTTAGCAAGGAAGCTCTGCCCTGTGCAGAATCAACGGTGTGCTATGTGACATTTAATTTAGGAATATGCGAACACTGTAGGGTTGTGTTGCTTTATTCATTTCTATATGAAATTAAACTAAATTTAATGAGTAGGTTGAGAGCATGTGAAAAAGTTAGGAGTTAAAGAGGAGGAACGGGTTGATAAGTATTTCAGAGATTACAGTCTGCTACAGTCGGATTGATGTGTAAACTCTGATGTGATATCTGTAGTCTGAGCAGCAGTCATCTGCGCTCCTCTGATACAGTACGGAGGTGTTTCATCTATCTCTCCTGGTGTCTGCGCTGACACTGAACCAGATCTGTGAGGAGTGAATCAGAGCAGAGAGCAGTGGGGACTGCTGGCCTTCTCCTGCATTTGTTTGTTTGTTTATTATTATTATTATTATTTTTTGAATATGTAAATAAAAAAAATACAAATACAAATGTATATGCATACATATATAAAATTAAAATAACAGACAAATTAAGTCATGTACTTCTCAGCACAATCTTTCCATATTATTGTAGATAATTCAAATTAGAAATTATCATGTTCAAAAGGAGTAGGAAGAAGTTCATAACAAACCTTTTAGGTCCTACCCCATTTCTCTATTTTTATCCTTTAATTAAATACAAAACAATTTGATGCTTCACTTATATATATACATCTTTACATACACCCTATATCTACCTACCTTCTGTTCACATAAACCTATACATAGATACAGATGCATACACACACATTCCCATTTTTTTCTTCTTTCTTTTCCATTTATCTATAACAAATCAAATAATATCACCTCCATACTATACTTAACATGTAGACCAATGAACCTGTATCCTCAAGTCCTTTTCGTATTCATTCAGTATATTCAGTTTAAATAGTCTTTTGAAATTACTTATTGTTGTACATGATTTCATCTCTTCACTGCAGATGTTCCATACAATAACTCCTTTGGTTGTGATGCATTGATATTTAGAATTTGTTCTTATAGATTTCTTTTTAAATACAAATGTTCCTCTTAAGTGATGATTACTCTCTCTCATTTGAAACAACCCTGGAATACTGTCCGATAGCTGCTGATTATTTATTTTATACATAATTTGTGCAGTTTTGAAGTCAACAATATCTCTGAATTTTAGTGCTTTTAATTTCATAAACAGTGGAGTAGTTGGTGCTCTATATGTGGTTTTATTTACAATTGTTAAGGCTCTCTTTTGAAGGATAAATATAGGATCAGTGTTGGTTTTGTAAGTGTTTCCCCATACCTCCAAACAGTAATGTAAGGAAGTATGAAGGAACAATACAATGTTTGGTGATTTAATAGGTTATTGATTTTATGGAATATAGCAATTGATTTGGATATTTTAGCCTTAATATAATGTATATGTGGCTTCCAACATAATTTTTCATTGATTATTACTCCCAAGAATTTAAGTTCTTTTACTCTTTCTATTTCAATATCATTTATCCTAAGCTTTTTGTTAACAGTTGTAGCACGATTACCAAAAATTATAAATTTAGTTTTACTTAAGTTCAGTGTTAGTTTATTTGCATCAAACCAGCTCTTCATCTTTTGTAATTCATTTTCCACTGTATCCAAGAGTTGTTCCAGTTTTTCTCCAGAACAGATTAAATTAGTATCATCAGCAAACAAAATGCTTTTCAGTGTTTTTTACACCTCCCATACATTATTAATATGCAAGTTAAACACCAATGGTCCCAACACTGACCCCTGGGGGACCCCAAAAGTAATTTTCTTTGACTTTGAAATATGGTTTTGCAGTTCAACATATTGTTGTCGATTATATAAGTAGCTTTTTAACCAAGAAAGTGCAGTACCCCTAATTCCATATTTGTGTAATTTCATAATCAAGAAATTGTGGTCTACTGTATCAAATGCTTTCTTAAGATCCAAGAATATCCCTACTGCATATTTATTTTTGTTCTATTGCTGTTGTTATTTCTTCCACAAATTGAGTAAGTGCATGAGAGGTTGTCCTATTAGTCCTGAAACCATATTGCTGATCACACAGTATATTATGTTTAGAAATGAAGTTATCGAGCCTTTTGGAAAATATTTTTTCTAATATTTTTGAAAATTGAGAGAGCAGTGAAACAGGTCTGTAGTTTGAAAGTGTAAGTTTTTCACCAGCCTTATATATTGGTATCACTTTTGCCATTTTCATTTTATCTGGAAAAACCCCTATCTCTCTGCATCGCTCTGTGCAGCAGTGAAGCTTAAGAAAAAAGCATAAACATGTTTACAGTAGAAGCTTATATTACATATAAATGCATTTTTTATGATATTATGAAGAGAATTGATACAAAGAAAAAAAAAGGAATATATTCAGAATATAATTTATGGTTCCATAGGTGTGTGCCAAATATAATGACATAATATGTAAATATAAAGGAAACACACATGTGAGTGAGTCTGGGTTATGTATTCAAAAAAATGGCATATATGCAGGGACAACTTACATGGCTGTTTTATATTTGTCTAAAATAACCCATATTTAAAAACAATATAAAAATAATATATAGGGATTTCAATTATTGTCCTATATGTGCTTCTGACTTACTTGTAACATATGAAAATATATAAGACTAAGTTCTTTATAGACTTTTATTTATGCAAAATATGAAATAGTATACACTATATCTACTGTACATGTTGCTCTTAACCCTATGGTCATGAAGGTTTATAAAAAATTAAAGATTGTTTCCTTTATTTTTGACCATATTCTGTTTTCCATTGATTTTCTAGATTCCATTTTAATGTTTTCATCAAATCTTAATAATAAAAAGCACATCTAATTAATTGATTTTATACAAGATCATTTATTATTATTTTATTTCCTTTTCAGAAGTACTGTGTGGTGTATTTACATTATTCTATTTTATTTATTAATAATAAATTAATTTTGGTATATATTCCTTAAAATAATATTTTAATAATAATTTTATTAGTAGTAGTATTACTATAATTACATTAACTAATATATTTATGTCACAGTTTCTTAAAGTTAAACCAAACTTTTATTTTGATAGGTTGCAGTGAAGACCTTTAGTTTTCTGTGTGTATATGATATGACTGGATTCTTTGATTCTGTTAACTTTTTTCCACATCACAGAAATCATTGGGCCCTAGAAAAACTCATTCTGTCTCACCAAAAAAAAAAAAAAAAAATCACCAACCCCCAATAAACCCATGCAATTTAGATAATGGACATCTGAATGTAGAGCAGCACTGCCACGTGTGTTTGTCAGTCACATGTATATTCAATCTTTATATTACACATTACTACAAATACATATTTTAAGTGCATAAATTAAAATATACATGACAAAGATCCAAAGGAGCTGTTTGTGAGTGCTGTAGAGTGCAGTCCGGCTCTGAAATGGAAGGCTCTTCGTGGAGCTGTGTTTCAGTAAAGTGTTCTTGCAGTGACCTTAGCTTTGGTTTTTGTGAAGCTGTTTTTAAGGTGACCTAATCCGGCTTTGGCCCACCTGGACCCTGTTGGTCACAGGCTTTGAGGTTTTTGCCATGTTGGCTGAACCTGTAATGCTGGTCAGACAGTTTACAACAGAAAACTGAAGTACCAAAGTATTTATTAAAGTACATATGCTATAGCTGAAATGCTTATTTCTTTTCTGTTTGTGGTACTTTTAAATACAGATTTCTGAATACCATGACTGGTCTCTTCCCTAACTAGTAATCGTAAAAACTGCTCAAACAATTCAAAGAAATGTTAAAGAAAACACGTAGATATAGACAAAAAAAAAAAGAAAAAATATATATATATGCATTACATTAAATATTAGTCATCAAATTTAATTTAATTTATTATTATTATTATTACTATTATTATATATTTACTTATTTATCTCTGTGTGTGTGTGTTTTAGACTTGCTTCAAAAATGCTGTAATATTAAATAATTTTTCATGCTGTTTGCAGAACTCTTCATCTATTTGAAATGATTTTGACATGGTGTAAATAAAGAGTTGAAGGATAGAAGTGTATTAATATCTGTCTGGTCATGGTGTGATTTCACTGCATCTCTGTCAAAGCAAACAGGCCCCAGAGTTTATGACTGATGCTGCCGTATATTAACTCCATTATCTGCCATGACAGCCTGAAAATACCTCAGAAAAATCTCCATGTACAATAACAACACATTTTATTGTCATTTTAACTGTACTGATAACATCTAAATTATGAAAGTATTTCTTTCATAACCCTCTTGAGAGTCTAGCATGATGTCGCGTACCCAGTCCCTGCTGTTCCTCCCATTTAACACCAGAGGTCTCCATCACAGATTCACCCCGGACTCCATTTCCCACAACCCTCTGCCCTGGAACTGATTACTGGCACACCTGTTTTCCCAGGAGGACTAACACTTTCACACACTCGTTGCTTAGTCTTGTTTGCTGCCTGTCCTGACCATTGCCTGTTTTCTGGATTTCTCTTTTGTCTCGTCTTGGGTATTATTGTTTGCTGATGTTTTGACTCTGTCTGTCTTGACTACGCTCTTTAATGAAGCTTGCATTTGGATCCGCTACTCCACAGTACGCTCAGCGTTACAGTAATGTACATGACTGAGTTAATGTGTTTAGTCTTGGCAGAACGGATTTGGTACTGCTAGTTCATCCACAGACATGCTGCTGCTGTGAGCACGTAAGAAACACTGCAGCTGCACGTATAACATTTATGAGATAACCCCCCCATAAAAAAGCAGCAAACACAGAAATGGAGAATACAGCCAATAAATGCATGCTGTTGAGTGTAAAAATATAAACTGCAGCATCAGCAGACATGCATACAGTATATGAACACACAAGGAAAGAATGAAAACAGGACAGGATATACATTGGATATACATTGCAAGCTGATGAGTTGATAAATCCCAGCAACCACCTGAAACAAAAATTCATAATTTAAGTAATTTGATAACTGTCATTGACATAACCTTTATACCCTCATTTGCATAGTAAAGCCATCCGGAGTGATGAAAGAGTGTGTCTCTGACACTGCGTGCAGCTGAAATCAGCCGCATGCTTAGCACAGCTCTTGAAAACATCGAGCTTAGAAATAAAAAGCTAATACTGAGGTCACGCAGCTAAATATGCAGAACCCCAGTAAATATCCATACGTGAATGCTTATTTCACTTTAACCTGTTCTCATGCTCGTAATGATTACACTCGCTAGAGTGCTTGCTTCCACAGGTGTATAGACACAGATGTGTTAACACTACTGCTTATATCCTTAGTATTTCTCACTGTTAAACATGCCACTTAGTTTCAAACTTATTTATGGTTGCTCATTTAGAAATGAATAAGTTAATGATATGGAGTAAAAGAGCGTTCACTCATCTTAGGGTGCTTTCACACTCTCGATCGTCTTCCTGTGCCCCCACTGGTTTGATTGAGTTCTGTGTTTTGTTTTGTTTTGGTTCCGAACTACTATACAAAATGACTTCTGTACTGCATTTCCAGAGCTTTACAGCAAAGGACCGTATTATTGTGTGTGAGTCACAGATGAATCTCAAGTGCTCACACATACACAACCGAGCTCATGCTCTACAGGACGTGACGCCACACAAAGGGTCAAAACAATTCCATGTAATGGTCCGAGTTCAAGGAAGTCATTTTACCCGTTACAGTCATGTGACCCTGTATGTCGAGTCCTTGGGAATCATCTGAAACCCTGATGGTGGGAGAGTTTGAGTTACACAAATATGTCAGAAGAATTCAAGCTGTTTGGTTATGTTAGCATAGAAACTGAAAAATGTCACAGCATTAGATAAGTCATTAAGAACAGCTAATGTGCTGCGTTGTTATGGTAACATGTTAAAGAAGAAATAATGTCATCTTTCATTGCTCCCTTTGCTGAGTGTGTTTCAAGCAGCCACTTTATGAGTCCTGAGTGCACACTGTAGAGTGAGCGAGGCATACAGACGCTGGAATCAGTCCGCAACATTACACATCGGCTCACATCACACCTTTATCTCACATCTCTGAAGACTTCATGTATAATCAGTGTGTCAAAGAAATCAATAATAATGTCAGAATTGGATAAAGCGTTAGAAACACTGGAAATGAACAGAATAAAGCACTCGAAATGACAGCAAACCGAATGAAATCATTATCATATGCATTGAGTGATTGCACTCAACATACTGCCCAGACTCTGATTACAATCATGGAATCAACGACAATCTAATGAGAAAGGACATGGAAACAGTTATTCTAACAGTGTTAATCAGGAGTGTGTCTGTGTGTGAGTGTGAAGTCGTGTTTGGCAGTGAAGTGAGAGTCGAGTCACCTTGACTCCTGCTGCTTCACGGACTGAATCCTGCATCTGACCCCGTCACTTAAACCTGCCAGCAGCGCTCAAGCACGCCGGACTCATGAAGGACACAGTGTGTGTTAGGAAACAACATACTGGACATGCACTCACAAGAACCAGACCAACACTACTCAAATTCATCTGAAAGATCCACATCTAATTCCTTCATTCATTTCTGAGTATAATCAGTGCTTCTCAGCCAGGGGCCGGGGGCTTTATCAAAATTACAAAGGGGCCTTTAAGATGACTTATTTAATTTGTTTAAAACAACACGAACGTATTGCTGTAATTCAACATATTCAGCATTCAAGATATTTCTCAATATTTGTTTATTTTTACATCTTTGTAGTCATGATACGATTCTAAATATTTTGGGTGAGTGGAGGAGGCCTTGAAATATTGTTGTGGACAATACTGTAGTGGGGCCTTGAAGTCAAAGTACTTATTTTTGTTATTTATTTAGTTATTTCATTATTGATTGATTTTGAAGCAGGATGTTTTACATCCAGTCAAATAAACGATGGTTATACTATAAATAAATCAGACAGTTACATGAAACAAAATCCCAAGTCCTCTTAGTCTGAGACCAAGACAAGGCCGAGTACAAAAGAGGTCGAGACCAAGACCTTCAAAAACTGGTTTTGAAACCGGTGTTGATTACTACAACACTCTTGAAGGGCATGTAGTTTTCTTTATTTATTTTCTTTGGTGAAAGGGCCACTCTGTTGTGTCTCCCATGTTTAAGGGTGAGGGAGTGTTGGTCATATTCATATGTAGCATTAGGCAGAAGCTTTGGCTTTGGCTCCTGTTAGCTGGATTATGTGGATATTTGTGGCCCCAGTCTTCAACATGCTCATTAGTTCAGTGTTTCTCTGGAGACAGCTGATTTTCTTCGAGTTGGATCCAGCACCTGTGCCAGACACCCTTTCACACACACCAGACCCCACAATTCAAGGACAATTTAACATTGCAGTGCCAGTTTAGGCAGTGCTGCCTTCAACATATCCACCACAAAACTTTATGATGACGTTAGCCATGTCAAACAGCAGCCGCGTCCATCAACAGTTTCCAAACGCCTCTGAAAGCGGATCAAGCGGTTGAGTTAGTTTAGCAGTGAATGGCAGTGCTGAGGCACTGAGCAGCGAGGAGTGTAACGTGACGTGCTGTCAGGAGTGTAATGACTGTGTTTTCAGACATTGCTCTGAGAAGCTGTGTCTGATCAGGGCAAGACTATGGTCACAATGTGAAAAAAAGAAAAAGAAAAAGAAAAAAAAACTATAATTGACAAGCATACTGGAGTGCTTGATAAAAAACAAAACATAAATATATGTAATAAGTACTTACTGTAGCATGACTATATTGCAGCTCTTGCTTTTGCAAAATACAAATGCATTCAAGTGACTTCATTACATGAACCACAGAAATCGGCAAATTTTGTTCCTGTAATCAGGTAAACACATTAAACTGCTTTCTTATAAATTCATAAGGTCAAAAGTAGCTTAAACACAGACCCATAGACACCTTAAAATGTGTTCTGTCTGCTTATTGAAGTGTTCATGTGTAACATGTGACTGGAATGTCCTTTGTTCAGATGTGAGCACACACAGCCATGTTGGATTACTTTTAAGTGTTTGTTTTTTTAATGTTTCCTGTGAAAATCCGGAGGAGGCGGCGACCACTACACTACACGGTGGTCTTCTGCTGTCACCTGGTCATTTGCTCCACCACAGTCCTCCTCTTTGCCATCCCTGGGTACTTTTAAATGTCTTTTACAAACTGTTTTAAAGGAGTCTTTTAGGTGCTTTCCTTGATCTTACTTTTATCAGTTGTTTTGAGTATCTTGTTTTGTATTGGTTCTGTGTGTAACTGTATGTGCTGCCGTCTTGACCAGGTCTACCTGGAAGAAGAGACTGTGAAGTCTCAGTGGGACTCTCCTGGCTATTTAAAGGATAAATAAAATGTGTACACGATTTCATACATTTCAAATCCCTTAATTTGAACTTAAACATGACTAGTTCTACAGAGAGTGTAAGAAATCATTTTAAGTTATGTCCATCACCAAACATCTACGTCACCCAAAACACTGCATGTCCCAAGCAGTGATGAAGCATCCAATAGCCACTTACATCGCTAATGTACATTTTTTGTTGTAACTTCTTATAAGGCAAATTTTGAATTTATAACAAGCACAATATTTGACAATTGTAGTGGCTGCTCAGGATGGGGACGAGGTTTGTATTCGGGTCTGTCCCTCACAAAAAGCAATCATAAGGATTCTGAAGATTCAAGATTAAAGATTTTGATTGATCACATACAGAGGTGTCAAGTAACGAAGTACAAATACTTCGTTACATTACTTAAGTATAAATTTGGGGTATCTATACTTTACTTGAGTAATTATTTTTCAGCCGACTTTTTACTTCTACTCCTTACATTTTAAAAATATGTTCGTTACTGCTATTTCATTTCGGCTTGTTTTCATTTGTCATCATTAAAAAAAACACGATCCATCGCACCTGCACATGACACAAATCACATCACACTCCAGCCAGGACATAGCCAGTTTTGGGTTCGTTTATCAAAAAATATATTTCTTAAAAAAGAATGGTTGGGTATGTAACCGGTATCCGATCGCCTCAGAGTCAGTCCCCTTAAATTTCATATGAGACCGGCGTCAGACCGGTCTCCTCTCCGTCTTTCAGCGCGCTCTTCAATCTACTGACCGCGAGCGGAGCAGCGCGAGCAGACTCAAACACAAACAGAGGACACAAGGTGTGTGTTTATCAATAGATTGTTAGAATATCCGTATCTGTCATAAATACAGATTACAAAACGTCACGAGGGAGCCGGTTTCCCATCTACTGTAAAGTTTTCGCTCATCACACCACAGCTGTTTCCTCCAGCGAAAATCTAGCCCTTAACACATATGAACGGACACATACTTAAATTACACTTATTTAAATATACTTTATTTAATCATACGTACTTTATACATACACTACTGTGCAAAAGTCTTAGGTACTTTAATATTTTCACTTAAAAGAATGGTGTTTGGCCAGTTATTTATATATTTTGCTGTAGTGTGTCAGTATAAAATATCGTTTTACATTTCCAAACATTCATTTTGCAGTTGTCAGACTGCTTGTGCATTCAAAATCGCACTAGATTATTATTAAAATTAATGGCAAAATGATATTTCCTACTGACACACTACAGCAAAATATATAAATAACTGGCTTAAAACCTTTTTTGGGCTGAAAATACTAATGTGCCTAAGACTTTTGCACAGTACTGTATTTTAAAAACTACATTGTTGCTAATTTATAAAGAATGAGCAAACAGTAATTCACAGAACTGATTAAAGACAGTGACAGACAGCACTCATCTTACCATTTGGCTCATTTACCAAATGGGTGCTTTCTCTTCGTCCTCCACAAATTAAGCTACTGTAGGTAGTTCAGTAGCGAGACGTTTTAATAAATTATCATTTGCCATTGACGACGCGATTGACAATGTTGTGATAAGACACTGGACATAGCAGACGTATGTAGCGAATACAGGAAGCTATCAATCAAGAAGGTATCAGGATTATGAGTTATTTTTCATTCTTAGTTTTTGATTAATCACTTGGATTAATCATTCATTTTGACAGCACTAATGTTTATTGTAAATAGACAACCATACAAGGCTTATTGTTACCAGCCCTGGGTACACCAATTTTCTGGTCCATTGCCCTCGCAGATTCCTGCAGCTAAGCTTGGATGTACATTTACATTCCATTAAAGGTTATTGATGACATGCCTCTGAAGATTGACTTTTTGCACCATAACAATACTTATAGGCAACTAGTCATCATATCTCTAGTTCTTTAATGTATCTGCATTGTACTGTACTAAAGTGCGTTCATTTTCAATGGGCATATATGCGGCTGAAACAGGTAGCCTAGTGTATCCCAAAATTTTCAATATGAATATTTTAATAGAACATTATAGTCATTATGGCCTATGGCCTTTAGAAAAATGTTTTTTTTGAGGAGGGGTAGTGCACAATAGGCCCCTGTGGCGCGGCCTAAGCTTTTGTTCTTAATGGCATTTTTTTCCTTACATTACTTTTACTTTTATACTTTAAGTAGTTTTTTAAACCAGTACTTTTACACTTTTAATTGAGTAAAAAGCTTGAGTTGATACTTAAACTTCTACAAAAGTATTTTTAAACTTCTACTTGAGTAATGAATGCCAATACTTTTGACACCACTGGTCACATACACGATTGTATAGATCATATATAAACAGCAGTGAAATGTGAGTCTAATCCGAATACAACTCAGAGGAAAATATACATAATTATAGGTATGAAAGAATGAAATAAACAATAAAAATATAAGAATAAAATATAAAATAAAATCTATACTGTAGAATTAAATATAGAATATAAAATAAAATGTGCATGAAAGTAAACTGTAGTCTTAAATATTAAGATACACAGGAATGTACAAGAGGCGAATGTGCAAACAGGTTGTGACACTGTCAATATGTCAATATGAGGTAGAGAATGATGAATATATTACTGATTTTTAAGTGATTATTAAGTGGAGTCGTGTTGATGTTAAGAGGCTGGTTTTGAGTTTAGGAGCCTGATGGCCTGGGGGTAGAAACTCCTCCTAAGTCTCTCAGTTTTTGCCATCAGGCTACGGAAGCGCTTACCAGATGGCAGCAAAGTGAAAAGACAGTTACCAGGGTGGTTAGAGTCCTTGATGATATACTAGAGTCCTTGATGATTTTGGTCTATTTTCACCACTTGAGGTCTGACGGTGAGGAAATCAAGAATTCTTTCCAAAGACACCAGAATTATGTCTGTAACACACTGAAGTAAGGAACTGTCCCATAATGGCCCCCTGGTTAACAGGGTAAAAAAAAACTTCTCTCACACACATTGACAGCAACAATGGGAACTATGTACAGCTGCTATTTATCGACTATAGCTCAGCTTTCAATACTATAGTCCCCATCAAGCTTGCTTCAAACCTGTAGACCTTGGTCTAAACTCTTCACTCTGTGACTGAAAACCCTTTGGGCTTTACTTTTTATCAAACAGAGTTGATAAAACCATATCAACTACTCCCCAAATATAAACATATATATATATTTTCCAACTGTATTGAAGGGTTCTATACACTATTTTAGTCATTAAACATACCACCTGCATAGTTTTTCAATTATAAAACAATATACAGAAAATAAGACATCATATAAGTGCTTTATTTGAGCACTAGAAAAATAAATAAGAAAATTAAAAAATATTTAAATTTGTATGCCAATTACAGAATATTCTGAGATTGCTAGAAATACAGCATTTACAATGAATTCTGTTCATATAGTCAATTATCACACATTGACATGCCAATGGCCAGTTATAGAGATGGTAATCATATAAATGCACCATAAAGTCAATAATCACACTATTCATATAGACGGCGTTCACATCTATAGCCGTGATAGCTGTGATTACACAGTAATAGTGAGCCGTTTTGGGCTGATTTGCACTCAAACAGATGGTAATCATGCAGATACATTCACATTCAACATAAAACACACTCTCACATATATAAAAAAAAATGTAAAAAAATAAAACAAATAAAGAAAAATCTGATCACTAAGTTCCGCCTCCATCAGATGACAGGTGCATCACGAGCCGTCACGAGAGAGCGCCAGAATTCAAATAAACAATCTTGCACCTATCCTTCACTTTTTTCCGGTGGATCGCCTCATTCTGTTTGTGACACTGTACGCTGCAAAACCATGCCGTGTTTTTACTACCAAGACGCAGTTTCTGACCGTGAGTTATTCCATAACAGACGCAAACAATTCTGTCGCTGAAGAACTGAAACGTAAACAAAGGAATTATGATCCATATTACAACGTTATTGCTTCGTTGGACTAAACGTGCTTCATGAGATGACGTTCAGTGGACCCTTACCTTTCTAACTAAACCAGGATTTACAGCTGTGGATGTGTTTATGACTCGTTATTACGACAGATCTGGTATGTACAGCGTTTCCATTGCTCATGTTTGTATGTGTACTGCTTACACAAATGTAGCAAATACAGTCTTTATAAGCTTTCCGTTGAACAACAACAATCTGTCGTCGATGCTTGAGGCTTAGATGTTTATAATGATATATAGTTTGTCAAGATTAAATTTGTCCCATTTCATTTAATCTATTTGTAAACATTGACACGTGCAAACAAAGAGAGTTCAGTGTGCCGGCGTCCAGGTGCACATTAACAGGTTAAAGGAGGTGGGAACCACTGAGGTAGCAATGGACTCATTAAAGATTGAAGTAAACAAACCAACGAGTTGATCAGCCCAGGACCTCAGAAAACAGCCAGAAATCCCATCAAAATGTAGAAAGTGATCTACAGTAGCTTCACAGGAAATTGGAGACACAGAGAGAGCATATGGAGAAATACAAAGACAAACCATAGAGTCAGGTCAGAAAGACAGACCAACCAACCCAAATGCAGGAGTAGAGGAAGGACACAGAGAAGCACAGGAGAAGCTCTGAGAGGAAACAGATGGAGCGTTTCCACCTCCTCATAAGCAGCACACGTCGTGCTCATCCTTCACCCCGGAGCCTACAGCGCTGACACCTCCTGTGGCGGCCAGGCCTCCTCCACTCCACAACACCCTGACAGCTCTGACACGAGCAGGGCTGAATTAACGCCGGCCGCTCACATTATACGCACCTGTGACTGCAGAGAAATGCTGTCTGTGGTTGGCAGTTCTGTCCCTCGCAGGCCTGATATGAATGACACTCATTATGATGAGAAGGACTTTACAGCATGTGGTGCAGCACTGTAAGTAAAGCCTCAGCACACACACTACTGTCATCCTGCTCCAGCCAAACACTGAGACAGAATTACATCATTTTACAAGAACATTCCTCTAAACCAAAATTAATCAAACACTTCACTGACAAAAACAAACAAACAAACACATAACCTGAAATGTCTCTTTCTCAGCTAGCATTGGGAATTATAAATTAGATTCACTTTAGTAAATTGAAAACTTGGTCAGAACAGCAGTGAATGGTTCTTATATGTAACAACAGCTACCTGTAAATTACCTCCTTAACAATACCCTCATGGTCTCGTTGTGGATGAATCTGTGCATTCAATTTCAGCAAAAAATTAAAAATAAAAAAAAGATAAAAACCTTGCTTTTCTAATCTTTCAATAACTTTGCTTTAAAACTACCACGACTTAGCTTTTTTGTCCACATACTGCATGATAGGACTAAAAAGGCCTGGTGGTGTGTGTTCACAGCTAATATTGTTATTGAGTGAGCTGTACTCTGGAGAGAGCACTCACAGCTCTAAAATAATCAGTATTCAGTGGCAGTCGCTGGGTGATTGCAATGAGTGCTTGAAATGGCTAATATTCACAGACCTGTTCTTGTGCCCCAGCAGCTCATTTAACATGACGTTACTCTTTCTCTTGTATTTTCTAGTTCAGGCACTGGACATGTGCGGTCTTCACAGAAATCATTACATGACAGATGATGGAACGTATTCTCTTCAAATCTCTCATTCGAGACTTGAGTGACCGTGCTGACCGCCTGAGACTGTTAAAAAGTGGCAGAGATCATACATAATCTAGAGAAACCCGAGTGTGAGTCGCAGCTCGTGTTCCTGTCTGTGCTTCACTGTCCTAAGACAAAAACATAACATGACACAAAAACAAGTATTTCACACATCAACAGATTGAGGGGATAGTATATCTAGTCTAAATAAAAAAAAAATGCATTCTGTATCTTTTCTGGAGAATAATATACCATTTTACTGTTTCTTATACATTATACTGACTGTTTGGTCATTTATTAAGGGGTTAGCAAAAGAGCATGATGCATCTGTTTTCTACTCAAATTGTTTAAGTCTTTAAGTTAGATTTTATGTGGGAACCATTCCTCATGTGAATCAGAGGGATCCATTCACTTCTATGCACTGAACAGAGCTGTGTTAAAACCAGTGGCTTTACTTTTCAAATGCAAATGTGAAAATCAAATACATTTTTAGTCTGTTTTATTGTGTGGATAGCATTATTTGCACCATGACATCCTATTTTACACTGCAAACTTTCATTTGTTAACATTGGTTTACCACATTACTTAACAAACTAACAATGAACAATCTCTTTACAGAATGTATTAAACTGAATGCCAGCAGTTACGAATAAAATCACAAGTTGTATCTTCTAGATTTTTCTATCTGCAACTCACACTTGCAGAAAAACTGATGAGGATCAGTGCAGTCAGTCATAGCCATCACCAAAGCGATCAGACACACATTTGGAAGTGGTTAGGATCAGATGTGTTCTTGTTAGCATGTGTGCAGCAATGTGAGATGAGTAAAGCATCGGACCCTCTGTGTTTTCTTGGTCTTAATCACATGAATGCATGTGCTTTGATCAGTGTAAAACTCCTCACACACTTCAAACAATGTTGCTGTTGCTAATGCTAGCGCATCTGAGGTCAGAGGTCAGCACAGTGTTTATTGTGAAAGCTGTTTTCTTCAGCATGTGTACAGAAATTGCCTTGATTGAGCAGACCGCACGTCTTTGCTTCTCTAGCATTGATCAGTGTGTGTTAGTAAAATTAAAATCAAGAGTGAAAGTGGAACCTGCGTCTTCTGCTCCAGAGTCATTTACTAGCTAGTGCTACGACTCTGAACAAACCACACTGATTTGCATGGGAACCTGTTTCTTTGTTGCTTCATGTCATTGGCTCTGTGAACGGGGCTTGAAGAGCTGCTAGCTAAGTTGTTTAGTGCTTAACACAAAGAGAATATACTTTAATTTTTTTGTTTTTTAAATGCTCTCCTTATCTCTCTCTCTCTCTCTCGCTCATGCAGCAGATCTGTTTTGGCTTACCTCCATGCCACTGTGATGGAAGCAGCGCTTGAGGATTGCCAAGGTGCTCACATGGCCCTGAGGGGCCAAAACACAACCACAGCATCAGTCTTGAGTGACAGTGTGTCTCAGAGAGAAGCTCTCCTCACAGAAGAGCCAGACGTACAGCCGGAAACAGCTCTGAGAGGCTGGGAATAAGAGCCGGAGCAGGGCTCAAATGATGCGTACAGGAAAACAAACCAGAGCTCGTTTAATGCTTCACTAACCTCTCTCAGTAGCATGAGAAACCATGCGCTTTTTCTGTGTAACCATTCGCTTGTGTTGAATCAATTACAGTTTTTATTTATTTAACTGGTGGTCTTCTCCACTGTAGTTCATAGTAGTTGTATTAGTGAAAAACAAATTCACTATACAAATATCAGTGTCTCTTGGCCTACACGTTGCAGTGTGTCTAATAAAAAGGATGAAAAAGCATTTTCTCATGCAACCGATTACCGTACAAGTATAGAAAGCTAAAAGAGCAAATAGAGCTGGTTAAAAGGATTATCTGGCCTTCCAGCTGATTCACAGAAGTTGTAGATCTTCGTGTCATTTTCTGTTTTAGTGTTGATGGGTAATGCACATTCATTTGAGTTTTCAGGCTTCATACGGCTCGCTCACTCTTGAGTCGACGCGTGTATCAGACACAGGCGTATGCGGCCGCTCCGCACATCATGTCAGACGCAGGTGAGCGCCCTCAGCCCGGTCATAAATGTGTGTACAAACTCTCAGCCAATATCCCAGCAGGCTCTGGGAAGCTTCATTCACCACATTCTTCTTGGGCTTTGAGAATCAGTCTCATGCTGGGAAACACACGTCTCTCCTGTGCCTGTTATCACAGCTGAGGCTCCAGTGGAATACAAGCATAGAACAGGGTTGGCTTGGTTTTTTAACAACACTGTAAAGAAGCTTTTATCATTTTATGACAATATCCCTGTTTCCATCCATTTCACTCATCACACTAGATTCTGTCCTTGTCTATTGAACATATGCATTTCAAGAGTTTCCATACTGCTTGCTTCATTGGGTAAAAAAAGAAATGCACAGTGAATAGCACATTATTAAAGCAATATCACATTTTCCTCTTTGGTTTTACACTAGTGGAATCTATCCTAAATATTCATTATGCACTGGACCTTTGTCGCATGTTTTCTTTTCTGTATACCAGGACTATTATTGTGAAATCATTCTGGACTCTGCGTTTCCATTTCCTGTTTATTCCTGTTGCATTGGTTACTCATTGTGCTCACCTGATTTCAGTCATCTGTTGATTAGTCTCTCCTGGTACTCGTGCTTTCATTCATTCCTTTACGTGGCCTGTGTTTTTCAGTGGGAAGTCATACTGTCTTTGTGTTTTCCTTCGTTTTATCTTCGTTGTGCAGTGTTTTGTTCTTGTATGATCTTCTTGTGATTAGACCGCATCTCCAGTGTCGGGCCAGTGCGAGCCAGGGCTTAAAGCGGGCCGGGCGGGGCTCATAGCCTTGGGCCAGTAGCACCGAGGCCAGATTAGCACAGGGTTTCCACAGTCGAGCCTGAAGCTCCGCTGCGCGTCACTAAAACACACCCTTTACACACCTCTCAGAACAACGTCATGCAACCTCATCATTTCACCAACAAAGAGAAGTTATCAGAAAACTACGAAATAAGTCACTGGAACATGCGCGATCACAAAACGAACATGATAAAGCCGCCGTTTGTTTGCATGTTTTGTTATATATTCAAATTCAAAAGCATCAATGTAGAATAAGTGATACATTGATCATATTGATGTTATTTATCAGAACTCAAAATTAATCACACATAAATACACTTATTTCTATTTTATTTATTTATTTTTAACTCTTATGAAAATAGCCTGCTTATTCAGTCGAGTCGGTTTCTGTTTATTAGCCACAGTAGCCGTCACATTTAGAATGAATTTTAATATCTCTATTTTTATAAAAGCTCCCGAACAAAAAACATTATTATATTTTTTTATGATAGGCAACGTGGAGCTAAACTCTCGAGATGAGGCTTATGACAGATAATATAAGTTACTAAATAAATACACGATTGTGATAGAGAATTAGAAGCTGACGTCTGATTTATCCAAGCGGTCATATTTACCATGTTTACTATGGTAACGTTAATGTTTAGCGTGCATAGTCTTTTACATCGCTTTTAAATATTTCTGCCTTGTTTAGTGATTATAATCCACATCGTATCAAGTTATTTCGTCGGGCCAAAAAAACCTGGCCGTTGGCCCCGAGGAAGCCCCGACGAGGCACGATCAAGCCCCAGAAGTGACAGTGGAAACGCGACTGGCCCTGGCACGCACTAGCACGCCCGGTTTAAGCTCGATAGTGGAAAGGCGGCTAGTGTAAAGTATAAACTATTTCAGCATTACTTGATGTATGAATACTGTTTGCTGGCTCTTTGCTGACAATAACAGTTAAAAGTGCATCTTACTGTAAACCACAGCTCTTCACAGTGTAAGCAGCAGTGGATGTACAATTCTATGTGTGCGATACTCACTGCCATGATATCGGAGTCAAAAATCACAGGTCACATCACAGAATATTAAATGATTAGTATTTAAAGCAAGATGAATAAATTCTATAAAGAGGTAATGGTCATCAATATTTCACGTTAACTAATGCATGAATTAATTCAAACAACATTCAAAATAAATTCCCTTTATAGTTTCCATAGAGCTAATTAAATAAATACATCTATCTTAATTATTTAACTACATGCATCCAAGGCAGGAATATTATTGGAAATCAGGTTACCATGACAACTGCAGCGCATCAAAAATATATCAATATCTGATGGCATTGCACTCATTTTCATTTATATGGTTCACACATATTCACTTTACACACTTGTTGTTTACACTTTTTACACCACTACACACTAAAGTACTGTACTGTCACATGGCTCACCACATTAAGCAAGCACAACGATTGACTGCATCTAATGAATAATTTGTCAATTATTTATTTGCTTGGTTATTCATTTAGCTGAATAAGGTACTCAGTTTTGAGCACGTCTATAATGCTTTAGATACACAGTTGAGGGAAATTCCAAACACCCACCTAGCTGAGAAAATGTGTTAACATACAATTGGAGTATAAGATCTCTGTCTTGTTTACTGGCCTTGTGGACAGCAGCGGCCTCGGGGAGCTCCGATCATTCAATCATCCTGCTCCACCTTCACCACAGCGTGATGGAGAGATGTCAGCCCAGGTCTCAGCAGCATTTGTTTGCCTGTCTAGATTTCATTTAACACCTGTTCATGGTCTGCTGTGGATGGCCTGTGCATGGACCGAAACCACTACTGATCTCAACACATCATGCCACCGAGAAACAGACGGATATATTCTCCATGCTTACCTTCAGACTTCTTGATAAAAAATCGGCTGAACAGTGACTGGGAATTTTAGGAGAAACTTCAACAGAGCATTATTGAAACACTCTGGTGAGGATGGAGACTACTGGTTTAGTTCTAGTTTTTAATCATTGAAACAGTATAACTGATTCACAGAAATGAATCAAACGTACCCACTCTAGCACTGTTTGTGCTATTAAAACTGCTCTGTCTCAACAAGGGCTGTCTTTGGGTTAGGGGTTTTTCACTTGGTGCATGGTTAAATAAAGCAAGAAGCAAGGTGCGTTTGTTTGCATTTTATTTTCCGATTTTAGTGATCTCTTTACCATTCATCCCAGCTTCACTGCTTGTCTTTAGTTGGTGAGTTGACTTCTAATGGACAGACAGACAAACAGAAGCAAACAGCAGGGTGACTGGTGAAGCAAAGTTACCTGCTGCTCTAGGACACAATTCATTTTCAGGGAACGGACACGTGCCTGGTCTCAGGCTGTGTTCTTGTATATTATAATTGCATATATACTGTGGATGTTTATTTTGGCCTGTGGCCCGTTCAGCCTGATTCTAGAGCAGACGGCGTATTATTCATACTTCTGATATTCTAAACATAGAGTATCACTCTGCAGTCCTGTCCAGTCAGGTATTCAGAAACTACAGAGCACATTTCTCCTGGTGATGCTGACATGTGGAGTACAATACAAGTACACATGTACATGTTGTTGCTTTTGTGTGCATGAATCACTGTTTGCATCATCTACTAATTTCTGTTCCATGAATTGTTGAGTTTGATAACAGTTTATTGACATTTTGCTGAAGTGCCATAACATACAAGTAAAGAGGACAGCATGCAGAGAGGATTGAAACCCTCAAACCTTTCACGCAGGGATGTTTCAGCATTTCAGAATCATGTCTGGACTCATGTGTTGAGCACAATTTATAGGGCAAACTGCAAATATTCTGGAAAAAGATAATGGATAGGAACAACCATAAAGACAGTTCTAATTTTAAACATTCTGTAGCTTGGTTAAAAGTACTCCAAAATCAAATCCAAAATGGTATGACAATTAGAGATCTTCACAGAAATTGATATCTACAGATAACACTAAACAGGCTACATGCAATCACACAATGTTAATTACAACCCGAATTCCGGAAAAGTTGGGACGTTTTTTAAATTTTAATAAAATGAAAACTAAAAGACTTTCAAATCACATGATCCAATATTTTATTCACAATAGAACATAGATAACATAGCAAATGTTTAAACGGAGAAAGTTTACAATTTTATGCACAAAATGAGCTCATTTCAATTTTGATTTCTGCTACAGGTCTCAAAATAGTTGGGACGGGGCATGTTTACCATGGTGTAGCATCTCCTTTTCTTTTCAAAACAGTTTGAAGACGTCTGGGCATTGAGGCTATGAGTTGCTGGAGTTTTGCTGTTGGTCCCATTCTTGCCCTATATAGATTTCCAGCTGCTGAAGAGTTTGTGGTCGTCTTTGACGTATTTTTCGTTTAATGATGCGCCAAATGTTCTCTATAGGTGAAAGATCTGGACTGCAGGCAGGCCAGGTTAGCACCCGGACTCTTCTACGACGAAGCCATGCTGTTGTTATAGCTGCAGTATGTGGTTTTGCATTGTCCTGCTGAAATAAACAAGGCCTTCCCTGAAATAGACGTTGTTTGGAGGGAAGCATATGTTGCTCTAAAACCTTTATATACCTTTCAGCATTCACAGAGCCTTCCAAAACATGCAAGCTGCCCATACCGTATGCACTTATGCACCCCCATACCATCAGAGATGCTGGCTTTTGAACTGAACGCTGATAACATGCTGGAAGGTCTCCCTCCTCTTTAGCCCGGAGGACACGGCGTCCGTGATTTCCAACAAGAATGTCAAATTTGGACTCGTCTGACCATAAAACACTATTCCACTTTGAAATAGTCCATTTTAAATGAGCCTTGGCCCACAGGACACGACGGCGCTTCTGGACCATGTTCACATATGGCTTCCTTTTTGCATGATAGAGCTTTAGTTGGCATCTGCTGATGGCACGGCGGATTGTGTTTACCGACAGTGGTTTCTGAAAGTATTCCTGGGCCCATTTAGTAATGTCATTGACACAATCATGCCGATGAGTGATGCAGTGTCGTCTGAGAGCCCGAAGACCACGGGCATCCAATAAAGGTCTCCGGCCTTGTCCCTTACGCACAGAGATTTCTACAGTTTCCTTGAATATTTTGATGATGTTATGCACTGTAGATGATGAGTTTTGCAAAGCCTTTGCAATTTGACGTTGAGGAACATTGTTTTTAAAGTTTTCCACAATTTTTTTACGCAGTCTTTCACAGATTGGAGAGCCTCTGCCCATCTTTACTTCTGAGAGACTCTGCTTCTCTAAGACAAAGCTTTTATAGCTAATCATGTTACAGACCTGATATCAATTAACTTAATTAATCACTAGATGTTCTCCCAGCTGAATCTTTTCAAAACTGCTTGCTTTTTTAGCCATTTGTTGCCCCCGTGCCAACTTTTTTGAGACCTGTAGCAGGCATTAAATTTTAAATGAGCTAATTAAGTGGATAAAAGTGTAAAATTTCTCAGTTTAAACATTTGCTACGTTATCTATGTTCTATTGTGAATAAAATATTGGCTCATGTGATTTGAAATTCCTTTAGTTTTCATTTTATTAAAATTTAAAAAACGTCCCAACTTTTCCGGAATTCGGGTTGTAACATGAACAGTTTGAAAAAGTAGCCTATAACAATAATCATTTACACAGTTTGACGTGATCTGAGCTAACTTAAGCTAATTTAATCAGCATTAGTAGGGCAATTTATTATAAAAACGTCTTTGTTTGTTTTTTGTCTTTTTTTTCAGTTGGTCAGAACAAAACTACCAGACATGGTATTTATTCAGGTGATATTTTTTGGACATACTTTCTAATATGTTATCTGTAAGTACAATGAATATCCACACCGCTGAGTTGACTGACAGTCACACCTTCAACTCAAAACATTAGATTCATCCGTGCTGAGGAGCTTTGTCGACGCACAACCCAAGAAGATACTTCCACAAATAACTGCAATTGCAGGTCCCAAACAGAGATGGCGACAAAGAGGCAAAATCTACATAATGCAGCTTTAAGCTACACGTTTGTTTCACACCAGACTGAGCCGTGCTGTGGCTACCTCTGACAACAACAGCCAATCGCATTGTTGGGTGGGAAAGGTGCTAAAGTACTATCCCATTCTGCTAAGGAAAGGGTAAAAGCTAACTGAATGTTGAGCTAACACAAAAGAGAGCATTCTGAAACAAAGATAATCTAAAAACAAGGACTCTTGAAACTCTCTTTCTGAAACAGTAAAATAACTATAAGCCTCTGCCCAGCCACCTCTTCACCCGAGCATACCTTCCCTTCAAGGTATTGGTATTGTTCCAGATTGCCAGAACCTTCTGCACATGAGAACCTTCACTTCATTACAGATCTCCCATTAGACAAGATCAAACAAAAGCAGAATGCAGCACAACAATTGAATTATCTTGATTATCTTTGGAAGCCAAAAATTGCAAAGGACAATAAAATTTGATTCAGTGCACATCTGCAAGTTCACAATGCTCATTAGAATTTTACTGATTCGACTGGAGAAAGAGCACCGAACCTACTTGAGGGCTGCAAACAGATACCTTCTGCAGAGATTTACAACCTCTACAGGAACCAATAGTTTCTCAGTGGACACAAGAGAATGAAGGACATCCGGGACATCCGGTGAGGTTAGTTTACTGGCTCTAACAACAGGCTTGGTGAACCATAAAGTGATTAATCCCTCAGCCATTCTATTTGCAGCTGATGAAGTTAGCCGTGCTACAGTCAGCTACTCAAGACTCTGCATCTCTCCTGTCATCCTGCATTTCTCTACCCAGGGTGGCTCAAACTCAGCATGACCCGTCTTCCTACATATGCTTATTATGTTCATGCAAGCACACTCCGGTAGGGCAGGGTTCTGTACCTCTAAGCTATTGCCAGCTATAATCTTATGCTCTCCACAGCAGGTCGTCTTATCTCTGTCTTCACAAGCTAAGTGTTCCTTGAAATATTTTTTTAGTAATTGTACTGACTTGACTTCCTATGCCAAGTAATCCCCAGTCTTTACATCGAGCTTGAGCAGTTGTCTGTGTTAGTTGAGCCAATAGATTTTCCCCTCACTACGTGGCTCACAGTGACATCATGCCCCAGAGAATGATGCATCCTGTCTCACTGTCTGCTTGGGTTTCTCACACATGTCTTGGCTATGTGTCCCATACCATTAGACATAAAGATCATCATTAAACCAATGCTGCATCTTAAATTAACTATGATTTCAGGTTCTGGCTTAGTGCAGAGTACAGTCAGTGGACTCTCTCGTGGCTTTCACTGCTCTGCAACAACCTTTAAAATCTCTTTTCAAGTTATGCAGGGTTCCTCGCAGGCATCTCAACAGCAGCTCAGAGTATCTGTAGCCTCAGAAATGACACTATGGTTGAGGCCTACTTTACTGGGACCCATCATGAGTTTCGGAAGCTCCCTCATCTCTTACACCCTCGATGAACAGGTTTCTGATAGTAACATTCACGTTTGCAACTACTGTAGATTTGATGACTGCTTCAGAACAGAATAATAATGTGTGAGAGCTGGTACTAAAGTACAATTTAAAAATAATAATAATAATGTTTTCGTATGAGATGGCAATTACTGGCAACTATAATAAATGAGAATAAAGGAATAAACGACTAAATTTGAATTATTGAAAAAATAATGCAGATCCTTGTATGATGCACTAATCCAGTACAAAGCTTTTTACTGTGTAGCTTTAGCAGAAATGGCGTGCATGTGTCTGATGAGGTTAGACTTCAGCAGCAAATGAATCCGATGCTTTGAGGGCAGTTCTGTCTGAGGCTCACGTGAATCATAGAGAAGATCTGAAATCTGGGTGCAAACGCTGCGATGGCTGTCATGTAGCTGGAGGTCTATCTCAAAGCTACGACAGATGGTCTGAGTTAAACTGCACATGAGAAGAATCTCTGCAAACGAGCCTAAATGATTCTCTTCAACACTCTCTAAAGCATCTATGAGACAAGATTTTCTGACACAGAGAAAAACCTGAGCATATTTTCAACATAACATAATAAGATGACCTCACAGCAGAAGAAGGTCAATGGATTTCACAGAACACGAGCCGCTCTTTGCAGAAGTAAGAATAGTGATTTGGTGAAATGGGATGAAGGTGTGATGTATTCCACTGTATAATTTTGGAAAGGTTTTTTCAGTTATGGACTCTCATTTGACTTCTGTAAAGTTTCAGTAAGTGGCTAGCTCCTGTTTAATTGAACGGTGAATGGTCAAGATGATGAATTAGTGGTGAATTTCAATGACAATACTAAAGGGTAGTGTCACAACCGATCCGAACGCATGTTGCCTTCATGAGCACTGCGCTTGAGCACATATAATAACCACAAGTCAATCATTATCTTCAGTATCGTTGGCAAGTTCAAATAAAATATTATTGTGTGATATATAATAATCATACAACATACTGTGTGTGATGTACAAAAAGAACAAAGCAGCTGTTAAAGTAGACAACAATAAAAAAAATAAAAATAAAAAAAAAACCTTGGAAGTCTCATTTAAACATTTGGAATGAGTTAGTGAGTATAACTGTCCTTTGTTCAAACCATGGAGATCAAGTGTTCTTTGGATCAGACTGAGATGTCAAGGTCTATATTTTTGCCCCTAGATAATTACCCATCATGCATGAGAGCCTGTACTGCGCTTTGGGAAATGCACATGTGAGACCCAGAAATAGATTTGCCCTTAAAGTGAGAAAATAAATAGAAAGATAAGTGCTCTTTGTATATTTTGGCATATTCCTGGATTTTTTGTGAGTAATTGAGAATATAACATAAATTCAGACGCTGAAAGACAAAAGCAAGGTTTATACATACACTGTCTCCAATAACAATGGATTTCAAGACCCTTTTAAAATGTGTGTTTGCCAAAACAGTGAGTACAAAATTTAGTCCCTTTTTGGAGTTTTGCTTGGTTCTAAAAATGTATATTAGATCAGAATTTTACCTGGCTCCTATGCATAATGTAACCACCCTACAATGATAAATATCCATTCACAGGAGTCCTAGGAATCTAGGAATCCTCAAAGATGCCATTCTGGAGGATATAGTTACAAAGATCAAACCATCACAACACGGCTTTATGAGGAACAGATCAACTGATTCAAATTCTGCAGCACTGGCATGAAGATATACACACTGTTTTTGTTGACTTCACTCGAGCTTTTGACACAATTGAACATTGTCGACTGCTACATTCCTTAGCTGACCTGCATGCTAGACTCCTTTGGCTTATTGTAAGGAGCTATCTGAGTAAGAGAGAGCAGACGGTGAAGTGGGCTCTTGTGTGTCTAACTCCTTTCCAGTTCCAGCTTGTGTTCCTCAAGGTGGGCTTCTATCCCCTCTGCTTTTTGTCATATGTATAAATAGCCTGGATTTATATTTGCCTCCTTCGGTAATACCTGAGAAATCTGCTGATGATCTAACAATCACAGAGTTTCTAATGGGATCTTTACCTGGACTCACTCAGAAGGCCTTGAACTCTGTAGTGGAATGGGGACAGGAAGTTACATTGGCAATGAATGGAGCTAAGACTGTGGACATGGTAATTAGTGTCAGGAGAGGGGACAACATCTCCTGTTATCTCAGGACATGCTTGGAGTTCAGAAATCCTCTGACTTGTCATGGGATTCCCACATTAAGTACATGATTTCGAAGGTGCGTCCCAGAATATATTATCTTTGCACTGCAAAAGCGGGTCTTCCTTGTGATTTTTTAGTGCAAATATATTTGACTTTTATATGGCCAGTTCTCGAATATGATGGTCCTGTATGGGGTGGCCTACCTAAAGGTCTCTATGAGGAGTTAGAGAAGGTTCAAAAGCGATGCTTTCGAATAATAAGCATTCCGACTTCAACTCTCCAAAAATACAATGAGGTGTGAGGAAGCCACCATACGTACTCTTCTAAAAGACTCAAAGATAATTCATCACCTTTGCATTGTTTTCTGCCTATGGCTCCAACACCTACTTATTCTCTTCGGCGGCACAAGATATTTGTTGTACCCAGAAGCAAAACCAAACATCATGAACTCTCCTTTCTCATGAAACATTTCAGGGTTTTGTGCTGCAATATCATGTCATGTCAAACTTTAACTTAAAAAAAAACTAAGAGGCTTCATTTTCTCCCGACATCAGCCACTGAGTATTATGTTTTTGATGGTAATGCACCACCAAATACACCTAAATTCATTCATGTCTGCGCAAATCATTTTACCCCAGACTTCTTTCTGAACAAGGGACAATTCAGGTTTTGCTAAAAAGATAAACCTCAAGAATTGATCAACACCCACTGTTCATAATCCAGCTGCACCTTCAGAAGAAGTAGGTCTAAAACCTTATATTTTTGTTATAATTTGCAAACCATCACAGAAGAAAGGGGTGGGATGAGCAGTACTTTATTAGCATTTAAAGAGACATGCACCAAAACGGCTCGCTGTGATCAGAGCTGTTCTTGACAAGGTAAAAAGGGTGTTATTTTACATGACCACTCAGGAATTTGTATTTAATTTTAATAATAATTAATAAATAAGAATAATAAATAATAAATAATAATTTAATAATTTTTTTTTTTTTTTCAATTTCATGAAGACCTTAATGAACCACACCAACTTGTGGAAAATAGGCATCTGATGTCCCCTTTAAACAAAAAAAAGAGGGACTCCAATGAGACCAGAAAGAGGAGAAGCCAGTGCAGTGCAGAGAGGACAGCTGACCAATAAAGTCTGAAACACAGGGCTATAAATACACCAAACCAGACACAGATGACACCAATCAATGTCCACGGAGACTAACGAGGACCACAGATGAACACAGAGAGTGGGAAACAAAACCAACCTCAAATCAGAAGTCCTTGGACACAAGAACACTCTGTCAGTGTGCTTCAGAAACAGCTGCATGATGTGTGAGCACACACTCTGTGATGCGCTGAAATCTCTAGCACTTGTCATTTTCACTTCATTATAGCCTACAATCTTTCTTATAAAGGTAAACATGTTTGTATTGTCAGGTTCAATTTGGTAAACTTTGATGTTAATAATTCTAGATTTAAATGAAAAGAGATAAGATAGTCACATCGTTTTGGATATGTTTTATTAGTATCCAAAAATGTTGTGAACATGACGGAATGCTCAACACTCCAGAGGACGCTCCCCAAACCGACTTATAAAAGAAGTAATAACTTTTGACGTGCAGGAAATCCAGCGATCGCTGTAGCTGAGCTGAATAACAAGCATAAACCATAACTGATGAAACGTGAATCCTATTGACCGTTGCGACAATATATGGTTTATGTGTGTCTTTCAAGTCTTCTCCAGGTAATAAATAAAGTAAATGAATGATACAGTGCTTACTGACATAGCATTTATTATAGTACCTGATTCTGTGATAAAAAAATAAATAAAAACCTGTAAAAAGTGTTTGCAGTATATAAACCAATCATAATCCTAAAACTGTAATTAGGAAAATATGTATAAAAATATTACAGAATATAAATAGGTTATTATCCAGTTTAAAGACATATGAAGAAGGTTTATTTATTTTTTCAATAAGACAAACATACATAACTATTATTATTATATTTGGCATTTCTGTCCCCCTCACTTCTGAAATGATTGCTACGCCCCTGCCCTGTAACATAACTGAATATAAAACTTTAGCTACTGTATATAGATAGATATAGACATTAAGTTGATTAGATGTTGATTTCTTTCTGACATGATGGCTTGCGTCATTCTTTAAACCATGGTCCTGAGTTTCCAAGCAGCACTTTATGTCAGTTCTGCGTATGCTTCTTTGTAAATGTATGTTGCAGTTCTGCGATGGAGATGTGTTTGATGTTTGAAGTGTGAAGTTTTGAAGCTGACACATCACTTTTCTTCTGACCTCACTCCCTCCTGCCCATTTGACCAGCCCGGCATTAATGTCTGTCAGCTCATGCCAAATTTATGTGTGCGAGGAAAGCCCAGATAATGCGCAGAGAGCCGATCTGAAAGCCTGACTCAGCAGTGAGGTGACCTTCCATCGCCTGTGGGACGGCCCACAGAGATCTCCATCAGAACCGGCGCATTTCCCCATAGCACGCTGGTTTATGGCTTTATCCACAACATGCTGAATAAATAAACTGTTATGCTATCAAGCAAAGAGTTTAGGTGTAAATCTGGCTTTAGTTCAAATGCCATATTGAAAGCCCTGCCAAATATCTCTGGGTAAAAAGAGTGGATTAACAAAAATGAAAAACAAAAGATAACGTGATTCTGCTACATCTGCCGTCACTATCACACTGCTGATTACATGCAGAATCATATGCTATACAGAACGATTAGAAATGACTCGTGGCCATTTGGGCTGCGTCCAGAAAACCGTTGTTTTTTGATTGTTATAGCATTTGAACTTACACATATTTTTTAGAGCTATAAAGTGTCCAATCCAAAAGTATGCTTTATAAAGGAAAGTTTCCATTCACATTCCATTGGATTTGGGAATCATGTGATTAAATGAGTACCCAACTATTATTTTGGGTTAAGATCTATAACAGCGGAGCGAGAGCGAGAGAGAGGGAATGGGTTCAGCTGATGATCCAGGTCAGACTCAAAGCTCATCATATGTCAGCGCAGTGCTCTACATCACAAACTCCAGCTGGAATCACCTCACGTCTCCGGGATTTAGTGTGTAATATTGACCCAAAAGGCCTAGTGAATGTGTTAGTTATGTTCCTGTGAACTTTTTATCTTCAGATCAACAAGATTCCTGTTGTCCTTCAAATGCACGTCTGTGTCAGAATCAGCTTTACTGGATGTGTTTACTCTGGCGTTCAGAGCAGTTACTCTGGTGAGGCTTTCATTTATATACATTTCCCATTAATTATGTGATTAATTGTTTATATTTTATGTAGTGTATATCACATCACTGCTGGAGGTTAGACTGCTAGTTGAAGGCAAGGCCATGAAGACAGCAGCTCACGGGCCGTATTCCTCACAGTCTGTCTGTCTGTCTGCTGTTAGTTAGCAGTGCAGCATTCCCTTATTCCGTGCCCAACATTTTTGCCAAAACTGTCCATTTAAGTTGAAATGGACAGCACATTTATTTCTCATTGATGCCAATTCACACTTCATTTTCGAAGCCAGCAGTCAGTTTGTGTTGGCTGATAGTGGCACGACCGAGAAGCCATCTGCACTGTGCACTTGACAGTGTGAAGCAGAATCCAGCGCTCTCCAGAAAACCATGAAGAGGTTTAGATTTGCCCATTTATACTGCATCTACTGCTGTCATGCTGTTTCGGGGGTTTTGTTTCTTGTTTAGGTTTCCATGTCTTTTATTTTGTCTTGGCTCCTGGTCAGTCATGTGATCCCTTGTTCATTGTGTTTGCTCATCACTCTTGATTGTTCACAGGTGTTCCTCGTTTATTCATTAGTCTTGGTGTACAGGTGTGTAGCCCTCATCTTCACATTGTCTTTAGTCCAGCCTGTTGGTGACTTACCATTCAAATGTAAGTGAGAACATGTCAGGCACTGTCTGTATATAAACACGAGGATGTCAGCGGTGGGGTTTTGTTAAACCTGTGTTTGATTCTCTGGGCTCTAGAGCTTGTGTAATAGTATACAGCCATTCTTCTTTGTTATGCTCCAGTTATCCACTGATTGAAGAGAATAATTCTAAGTCAATTATTTTGACATGCTACATGCTAGCTAAATAGAATATAGATAATAACCAACTAAAAAAAATCTATCTTTCATGTAGCATCTGAGAGGAGAGTAAAGAATGAAGCCAGACATCAATCCAAATGAGGCTCATACCTTTGAACACAATCCCTGCTGTTCAGTGCCAGGCATTGTCCTGAAACTCCATTATAATGACACACCACTGTTTGTTACACTGACAGTGTGTATCTGTGTAGTGGGTTTATTTGTGGCTTCTGTCTGTGTTTCACAGCAATCTTTTGCTCTGTGATGATCCAATCACAGGTGCATTTCAAAGTACACTGAATCTTATCTATGTGGACATAGCAGAGCAGACAGGATGATTGCCTGGTCATGTGGCTCATACAGAAGAACAGGCTGATCTGCACATGCATCTATTACACTGAATCCTCTCCATATGCACTCACATTTGGACTCATGTGTTCAGAACATTGCCTAGATTACTTTGGAAGTGGTTTGAGAAGTGAATAATGCATAGGTAAAACCTTAAAGACACTTTTCTAACTGTAGACCTAGATAAAAGTTCCACCAATGAGAAAACCACCACTATATTCTGTGTGGAGACACTAACAGACAAAACCATGTGACAAGATTAAACTCTGGCGAGCCAACTTTCACCGCAAGGTTCCTCCATCTGTGTGATCCAGATTGTAAAGGACCTTATTGCACCACCAGTGAGCCTGAGATTTCCACTTTATAAGGACCTCCTCAGTGCTCCAGGAGCGACATATTCCTTAACTTCATACATGAAATCCTGCTTTCCTTCAGTTTAATTCCATGGTCTCTGGAAACTCTCTACTTTTTCAGTGTGTGGCTTTTCAGATATTATGTAGTTGATGTCAGTAAATCTTTAATTTATTTGTTTAATAAGAAGTAAGATACTTTACTTTATTGGTATCAGATAAACAAATGTTTATATTTCCATAAGATAATGTAGCTCTATCACTTTTCTTATTCACCTTATTGGAATATCCATTCCACTAGAGAAAGAAAAGGGCAACATTAATAATCCAATTATCTGTCATCTCACTAGCTCGCACTAATGTCATCATGTTCATGTGACACCATGGAGACCAGCGTTGACCCAGAAATATCACGATTGACCAGGAACTGCTCCAATTTATTAGATAATGTCTATTTTGAGCCTGAAAAAAAATCCATAAATAAAATTGTTTTTTGAGGTGAACTAAAAGACTTGTTGCCTTTGAATTTTCTTTCAACAAGAGTTTCCAGACTGCAGTGCAATAATCAACTGTGGGTCATTTATCTTGGCTTTAGACATCCAATGCAAATGAAAGACAGAACAGCCTCATTTTGCAAAGCATACGAATTCAGTGAAAATAATAATACTAATAAAGATGGTGTATTTACAATATGCTATACCAAAAAGTATACATGATACTTTAATCTTATTAAAGGGAGAGTTCACCCAAAAAATTAACAACAATTAGAGGAAGCTAGAGATTACGTTTATAAAGTTTTAAATGTGAACTTTTCTCATACAAACACATCAATTTGCTACAGAAGGCTTTTATTTTGTGAGTGAACAATGGCTGTCTAGCAGTTTTAAGCATGGACGTCTGAACCATTGTATGTGGCTTGGACAAGACGTTTTTAAGACCAATGAAATTGGACCCACTCACTTTTACCATTTCTAGTTCAGTGCATATATTTGTTCAGTTCTTAGAGGGCCGCCACTCAAATCTATTTCAATTGAGGAATGCCCCTGGCCGGGTTTCCCGATTGATCTTAGCACTTAAGAGCATTTTCTACAAGTCATTTTACAATCTTTGTTATTGTTTAATGTGCATTTCCCAAAAAAACACTTAACACAATTGCACATAGCCCTGCTTTAAGTCCTACTTAGGATTTGTTATCCGTTTGTCAAGTGCTGAAATGTCACCTTATAGAATGGCTCGTTTATTGAAATGTTAACCTAGTGCTGCATTCCAGACAACTTGGATACAATAACTATAATACAATATTATATTATATTATAGTTATATATACAATATCATACTTTAAATAATAATATGTAATATACTTTATATAGAAAATATATATTATAGTAATATTTATATAGAGATGGTATTTCTGGCTTTTAAGCATATTTACTACATTTAATTTAGTTGTGTATTTCTATTTTTTTGTGTGTATTGCCATTTTTAATAATTTCATTTATACATTTTTTTTAATTTTTTTTAAAGAGCAATAAAGTATACAATAAAGTAAAATCAAATCCTTATATTATAATCACATTGCTTTTGGATAAAGTTAAAGGTGTAATTTGCCGACTGTCCTGCAGGTGACTGCATAAATCACCTGTGCAAGTGCTACTTAAGTTACAATGATTTTGAGAAACAGACTGTAATATTACAATCAGTCGTATGGTCATTTTTACGAACTTTTGGGATTCCCTTACCAAAAAGTAGTATACTTCAAGTTTATTTTACTAAGTATACTTAAGTAAAGTCCAAGTATATTTTTAAGTATACTTTATGTAGCAAGTATACAGTTGTGGCCAAAAGTTTTGAGAATTACATAAATATTAGTTTTCAAAAGGTTTGCTGCTAAACTGCTTTTAGATCTTTGTTTCAGTTGTTTCTGTGATGTACTGAAATATAATTACAAGCACTTCATACGTTTCAAAGGCTTTTATCGACAATTACATGACATTTATGCAAAGAGTCAGTATTTGCAGTGTTGGCCCTTCTTTTTCAGGACCTCTGCAATTCGACTGGACATGCTCTCAATCAACTTCTGGGCCAAATCCTGACTGATAGCAACCCATTCTTTCATAATCACTTCTTGGAGTTTGTCAGAATTAGTCGGTTTTTGTTTGTCCACCCTCCTCTTGAGGATTGACCACAAGTTCTCAATGGGATTAAGATCTGGGCAGTTTCCAGGCCATGGACCCAAAATTTCAACATTCTGGTCCCCGAGCCACTTAGTTATCACTTTTGCCTTATGGCACATTGCTCCATCGTGCTGGAAAATGCATTGTTCTTCACCAAACTGTTGTTGGATTGTTGGAAGAAGTTGCTGTTGGAGGGTGTTTTGGTACCATTCTTTATTCATGGCTGTGTTTTTGGGCAGAATTGTGAGTGAGCCCACTCCCTTGGATGAGAAGCAACCCCACACATGAATGGTGTCAGGATGCTTTACTGTTGGCATGACACAGGACTGATGGTAGCGCTCACCTTTTCTTCTCCGGACAAGCCTTTTTCCAGATGGCCCAAACAATCGGAAAGGGGCTTCATCAGAGAATATGACTTTGCCCCAGTCCTCAGCAGTCCATTCACTATACTTTCTGCAGAAGATCAATCTGTCCCTGATGTTTTTTTTGGAGAGAAGTGGCTTCTTTGCTGCCCTTCTTGACACCAGGCCATCTTCCAGAAGTCTTGTCCTCACTGTGCGTGCAGATGCGCTCACACCTGCTGCCATTCCTGAGCAAGCTCTGCACTGGTGGCACTCCGATCCCGCAGCTCAATCCTCTTTAGGAGACCATCCTGGCGATTGCTGGACTTTCTTGGACGCCCTGAAGCCTTCTTTACAAGAATTGAACCTCTTTCCTTGAAGTTCTTGATGATCCTATAAATTGTTGATTTAGGTGCAATCTTAGTAGCCACAATATCCTTGCCTGTGAAGCCATTTTTATGCAACGCAATGATGGCTGCACGCGTTTCTTTGCAGGTCACCATGGTTAACAATGGAAGAACAATGATTTCAAGCATCGCCCTCCTTTTAACATGTCAAGTCTGCCATTCTAACCCAATCAGCCTGACATAATGATCTCCAGCCTTGTGCTCGTCAACATTCTCACCTGAGTTAACAAGACGATTACTGAAATGATCTCAGCAGCTCCTTTAATGACAGCAATCAAATGCAGTGGAAAGGTTTTTTTAGGATTAAGTTAATTTTCATGGCAAAGAAGGACTATGCAATTCATCTGATCACTCTTCATAACATTCTGGAGTATATGCAAATTGCTATTATAAAAACTTAAGCAGCAACTTTTCCAATTTCCAATATTTATGTAATTCTCAAAACTTTTGGCCACGACTGTACAAATATCAGTGTTCTAGTAATATAGTTGTAAGTGTACCGTTTCAATACTCCTTGGGACTAAATTAGCCCACTTTCTAGTATATAAAAGTATACTTTTAAGTAGCAAACTTTGAGTACAGAAATAGTTTACCTCTATGTTTGTAGTTTGTACTGCAATTATACTAAAAGTGAACTTATAGGTTTACTGATTTACTGGTTTACTAATTAAATACTTTGTACACTTTGAAGTTTACTCTCAGTAAACTACTAGTTTAGTAGTTTTATGTTTCAAGTATACTCATAAGTTTTCTTTAAGTGAACTTTACAACATACTTTAAGTACTGTATACTACTCTATTTAGGTCTGAATTTGTAAATATTTTGTTATATGAATATCTGCACATACAAAATATCCAAAGAAAGAACAGGGTATCTGCTTGTTAACAAAAACATTTAATTTTAGCTTCATGCATTCTTTTTTTAAACAATTTAATGTGGGGGTAAGTTTCATAAAAATGTAAGAAATAACATTTTGAACAAAAAGCTGAAAAAAGACTATGAATTGGATTCAGAATGATAATAAAAATGTAGATGGAGTAGATCAACACCCCAAAGCTTAACTGTAATTAATACTTCTTTATCCGTTGACATTTTATTCCATAACGTTACAGTTTTGATGCTGTTTCATGTCAGATGATGGTGTTAGATTACATGTGTTATTATCTGTTGTTTCTTTTTTATTCTTCACTTGTGTTTTTTTGGAAATTCTGTACAGAAGATGTGTACTAGCGCCCTCTACTGTATAATAATGAAAACACTGATTCTAGGAGTATAGCTCAAATATATTAGAATTTTTGTAAATATAAGTAATGTATACTTAAATGTCATTTTAAGTATATTTCTGAGGAGTACACAAAGCCCATTTCTGAGAAGTACATAAAAAGTAAACTAAAAGCATGCTTTCTATTTTTTTAGTTTAAAAGAAGTATACTAATAGCACACTTGAATAAACTTCTTTTTCGTAAGGGTATGCAGCCCTAATAAATTATATACCAACTCTGCATTTTAGCTACAGCCTTGACTTCCATGCTGCTGCTTCCTCAAATCCATTCCACTTCATTCAGAATCCTTAAAAATTCAAATCTATTCCGTGTTTTCAGTTCTCGCACCTGCTGCACTCCCACGATACAGCAAGATAAAAGAATCCTAGCATATCTGCCGCTCAGGTTGGTCTGGCTGTGTGCTAACATACAGGTGCTGGTCATATAGTTAGAATATCATCAAAAAGTTTTATTTCACAAATTCCATTCAAAAAGTGAAACTTGTATATTATATTCATTCATTACAAACAGACTGATATATTTCAAATGTTTATTTCTTTTAATTTTGATGATTATAACTGATAACTAAGGGAAATCCCAAATTCAGCAAAAGAGGCTGGCTGTTCACAGAGCTCTGTGTCCAAGCAGATTAAAACCCATTAACCCATTAAAAAATGTGGGGGAGATTCACAAAGAGTGGACTGCAGCTGGAGTCAGTGCTTCAAGAACCACTACACACAGACGTATGCAAGACATGGGTTTCAGCTGTCGCACTCCTGGTGTCAAGCCACTCTTGAACAACAGACAGCGTCAGAAGCATCTTGATTCAAACAGGACTGGACTGCTGCTGAGTGGTCCACAGTTATGTTCTCTGATGAAAGCAAATTTAGCATTTCCTTTGGAGATCAGGGTCCCAGAGTCTGGAGGAAGAGAGGAGAGTCACACAATCCACGTTTCTTGAGATCCAGTGTAAAGTTTCCAGTCAGTGATGGTTTTGGGTGCCATGTCATCTGCTGGTGTCCACTGTGTTTTCTGAGGTCCAAGGTCAACACAGCCGTATACCAGGAAGTTTTAGAGCACTTCATGCTTCCTGCTGCTGACCAACTTTATGGAGATGCAGATTTCATTTTCCAACAGGACTTGGCACCTGCGCTCAGTGCCAAAGCTTCCAGTACCTGGTTTAAGGACCATGGTATCCCTGTTCTTAATTGGCCAGCAAACTCACCTGACCTTAATGCCATAGAAAATATATGGGGTATTGTGAAGAGGAAGATGTGATATGCCAGACCCAACAATGCAGAAGAGCTGAAGGCCACTATCAGAGCAACCTGGGCTCTCATAACACCTGAGCAGTGCCACAGACTGATCGACTCCATGCCACGCCGCATTGCTGCAGTCATTCAGGGAAAAGGAGCCACAACTAAGTACTGAGTGCTGTACATGTTCATACTTTTCATTTTCATACTTTTCAGTGGGCCTAGATTTCTAAAAAATCCTTTCTTTGTATTGGTCTTAAGTAATATTCTAATTTTCTGAGATACTGAATTTGGGATTTTCCTTGGTTGTCAGTTATAATCATCAAAAATGTAAATAAATAAACATTTGAAATATATCAGTCTGTGTGTAATGAATGAATATAATATACAAGTTTCACCTTTTGAATGGAATTGGTGAAATCAACCTTTTGATGATATTCTAATTATATGACCAGCACCTGTATGATACTGTCACTAAATAAGCTCCTATTTAACTGAATGTTTATCATTTGTTCACCTGTTGCTTTTAAAGGCACCCCTGTAACGATTCGCGACCAGTGAAAACACAGGGAGACGAGAGATCCAATCGCAGGTATGCTTTAATAGGATAATCCAAATTCGTTGTCAGACATGCCAGGGTCAATATGTTAATGTGAACAGTTTGTGAAGTGCTCAAAATGAAGAAAATTAAGCTAACATTTGTAAATGTAAAAAAGAGCATTAGCTAATATTTGAACTGAAGTTTAATGACATTTGTTAGCATTCAAAAGTACATTAACAAATAAACTTGTAATCATTGTACAATTTCTGTTAAAGGGGTCATATGATGCAGTTTTTCTTTCTCTTTGGAGTGTTACAAACTCTTGGTGCATAAAGAAAATCTGTAACGTTGTATAGACTAAAGTCTCAAATCCAAAGATATATTCTTTATAAAAGTTAAGAGTCAACCACAACCTCCTAAAATGCCTCATTTAAACACACCCTCACATGTCTACATCATTCTGTAAGCAATACAAATCTTTAGCCTACCATCTTGTGATCACGTGGTAGAGTACTCTACCAGGCTTTCGGACAAATGTGCATAGGCTAAATCACATCATGGACACGCTTACAATTCTTCATAAATGGAAAAAAAAAACATATTCAGATATGAGCCTTTACTGTTAAATGAAATTGCCGTTATTATTGCATTTCATTAGTGCCAGTAATGATTTATGCGCAGTTGTTCACAGAAATAGTGTGCAAGACACAACAGTTACAATATCATGATTATGCTTAAGAAAAAAAAGAGACACCTAACCATCATAACCAAATTAGGCTACATTCATTATCATATTAAATATCTCAATATACATAATTAGATATGACATTAAGCACAACTTGTGTATATTGATTCAGTAAAAAGGCTTGACTGCTTCAATTTGGTGCATATTTGTATACTTTTTCCATTTAATCAATCTCAGCATGCACTAACTTTGTGTCGCTAGACGTTTGCCTTACTAAGGCTAAATTAAGTCTTTCTCTGGCCTGCACTCTGGAAATGATCTGTTAATTCTACTAAACTTTAATTAAAACTAACATTAAAACTGAAACTAAACTATATAAAAACTAAATAAAAATGTGTTCCCAAAATAAAACTAAACTAAAACTAACATCATTAATGAAACTAATGTGTGCACAGAGGACCAACCTGCCACGGCACAAACATGTTGTAAGTACTTGCAAGCACTCTTAGATGCCTTGGAACAGGGGTCAATAGACTTGATCCTGGAGGGCCACTGTCCAGCAGAGTTTAGCTCCAACATGCCTCAACACACCTGCCTGGAAGTTTCAAGTTTACCTAGTAAGACCTTGATTAGCTGGTTCATGTGTGTTCTATTAGAGTTAAAGCTAAACTCTGCAGGACACCGGCCCTCCATAATCGAGTTTGGTGACCCTTCCCTTATAAGATGCTACACTTCAAGTGGAGTGGACCCCGACTCCTAGAGGTGAAGCCATTCCATGTGCCTCATAGGCCAGAGCAATAGCTGACCGCAGCACCTTTGCAGACCACTAGTTGCGGGAATTAAAGGCACTAGGTTGAGCAGTGGACGTAGATCCTAAAGGCTAGAACTGGACATAATAGGTAAAGCACACACTTTACCCTCAGGCCAATGAATACTGTAGCCTCGGGGCTTTAGATATGAAAGGTATTGCTCCGCTCGGTGCTCTGAAACAGCTCATTAGAGGGAACAGCCTTAACCGGGGAAACGGCTAAAGTTTTAGTGTCCCAATATCCTCTGATGAGTGGGGACAGATGCCACAGTCTGGCAGCAGCACTGAATAGAGATTGGATTTGACTCAGTTTGTGAAATTAAATGTTCATTAGTCATTCAAAGATTTGTTTAAATGATATAAATGTGTATTTGCTTAATGCTGACGGCATATGAGAAAGTATTTTAATGTTTGCCTTTCTATTACTAATAGGCCTAATATAAAAGTAATCGTTATAATACTTTTTGTATTCATTAATTCCTTTGTTTAACCATTCTATCTGATTATTAGACAGACTTCTATCCATATTAGACAGAACTGTTAAGGACGACGATGACGAGAGAGAGAGAATGTGAGCACTGAATGTGCACTCAGGTGCTGCTGCTCTCAGCACCGTCAACATAAAAGTCCCGCTTTGAACACATCGGCCAAACAGAAAAACATATCTATATATTATATATTGGCCTTGGCGCTATATCAGTCGACCACTAGACCTATGCCTCAATGTTGAGCCTCCCTAGGACTGCTCCCGAACAAATAACAGACGTACCCTAAGATGGGACATGGTTTTACACATTTGTATGTAGAAAAGGAGTTAGAAACAATGTCAGGTTCTAAGCACACACACAGATTTCACACACACTCAGCTGACAAGCAGCTTCCTGTAGACAGAGAAGCTGGTCATTTTGTGATGTAGCTGCCCTTTAATGGTCTTGCTGGTGCAACATGCAACATCAGCTCACCTCACGTCAGCCAATGTGACTGGCATGTTTGCAAACATATTTCAGACACTGGTTACACAGAAGCATCTCAAAGCATCAACCATGACACAGTGTCAAAGTGTTGAAACTTGGCTAGTTTAAAAAAAAGAGTATATTGCTTTTCAGAAAATTACTAGATTTCCAGATTTATGACTATAGTTTTCATCCTTTATTGTGCATTTGTATATTTTTACAGGGTTATGTATTTTAATGAGGTCTCTGTAAATACATAAATAAATAAATAAATAAATGCATACATACATAAATACAGTACCAGGTAACATCAGGGTTATTATCAGCCATGAGTCCCAAATGAGTCGCATCTGAAGGGATCACAAAGCAAACGTCATGTTTCATTATGATTAGCCAGAACTACAACTACTTCTAAGCCCAATGTAAATGCCACTTTTGACGAGAATGTTTAAGACTAAACGCATAACTGCATTGCACACTTATAATAAACAAAGTTACTGAGTGTTGGTGTGGAGGCTAATACAGTTATCATTCTAGTTACCGTTCTCTGTGTGAGTAGACCTTTGTTTAGGACAATCAGTCAGGGAATCTGAGAAAAGAATAAGAGCTATGACACTGATGCAGACAGAGCCCTTTCTATTTAACCTCTTTAACAATTGAGTGACTGAGAGAGAGAGAGAGAGAGAAAGTTCTACGAGTGCACATCAGAGAACTTCAATCACACAGCAAGCACTTCCAAAATCTGCTGTGACTCTGACCTGGAACTGAACAGATGGGAAATTCATTCCCTGCTACCTAATTAATCATCTCCTAGATTGGTTATTGATTTCTCCCATTCAGTGTGATTTATTTGACTCGTTCATTCAGCCAGAGATAGGACACTGGCACAGATACAGTTAAGGTGACTGTAAAAGGTTGTGTGTGTAATCATGGTAAAGGCTGTGCTGATGTTTGAGATAAAGATGTAGATTGCTGGCTCAGAGGATGCTGTTAGAGATGGCCATGAGCCAGCGACTGAAGCTTTGCAGTAGTCAGACATGCTCTACAACACATATGACTTGGAGGAATGCACTTATCCTAAACCCACTCCAGGGAGCCTGTCTCTATAATGGCCTATTATATAACACTTCAGATGAAAATGAACACTTAATTATTCATTTTATTTATCTGTATTTTAAATGCATGTTTATTACATTTAGTGCCTCTCAGTTCATAACAATATAACTGCTGTATGCAAACATGAGCAACTATTGGACGCAAATAGCCATAGGGCCTAGGTTTAAAAGTTTTCAAATTATTTTTATTCCCCATTATTATTATTATTATTATTATTATAGTTATTTATTTATTAATACAAACATACATAATGCATAAATTATTCTCTTCTATGATGACAATAAAAATGCTCTCATTAAAACACTAAAAAAAATAATAATTATTGGATTGTGTAATTTCAGTTCCATTATGGGAATATATGCGGCCTGTAACTTTTTTAATAGATTTCCTAAGTACTGTGATTTTGCTGTATTTCAAAAATGACAGTCTTCTGAGGCCAAATGATTGCTTTATGTAAGGACAGACCCAATTATTGTCATTGTCTGCATATGCAAATCCCACACACATTCAAAAACCGATGCCTGCAGAAGCTGAACAGCAGCTTTGATGTCATGCATCATACTAAAAAATACAGATTCATCTTCACAGAGTGGGGAAATCTTGAGTGATTAAGACCTTTAAGGAATAGTTCACCCAGACCAGAAAAGTCTCTCATTGTTTTCATCCCTCAGATTGTGTTACATCAGCCTGTCTGAAATCCTGTGCTGACCAGCTGGCCCCCATCTTCACACAGATCTTCAACAGATCGCTGGAGCATGCTTCAAACGCTCCACCATCATCCCCATCCCAAAGAAACCCAAAATTACAGGACTAAATGACTACAGGCCTGTGGCTCTAACGTCTGTAGTCATGAAGTCATTTGAAAAACTGGTGCTGGCCCACCTGAAGGACATCACTGGACCCTTGCTAGATCCTCTTCAGTTTGCCTACAGAGCAAACAGGTCTGTGGACGATGCAGTAAACATTGGACTGCATTATGTTCTGCAAGACCTAGACAGACCGGGGACCTATGTGAGGATCCTGTTTGTGGACTTCAGCTCTGCCTTTAACACGATCATCCCAAACCTCCTCCTGCCCAAACTAACTCAGCTCTCCGTGCCCACCTCCGTCTGTCAGTGGATCAACAGCTTCCTCACAGACAGGCAGCAGCTAGTGAGGCTGGGAAAATACACATCCAGCACCCGTACAATCAGCACCGGAGCTCCCCAGGGCTGTGTTCTCTCCCCACTGCTCTTCTCCCTGTACACTAATGATTGCACATCTAAGGATCCCTCTGTCAAGCTCCTGAAGTTTGCAGATGACACTACAGTCATCGGCCTCATTCAGGACGGTGACGAGTCTGCTTACAGACAGGAGGTTAAAGAGCTGGCTGTCTGGTGCAGTCTCAACAACCTGGAGCTTAACACGCTCAAAACAGTGGAGATTATCGTGGACTTCAGGAGAAACCCCCCTGCACTCCCCCCACTCACCATCATGAACAGCACTGTGACTGCAGTGGAGTCATTCAGGTTCCTGGGCACCACTATCTCTCAGGACCTGAAGTGGGACATTCACATTGACTCCATTGTGAAAAAGGCCCAGCAGAGGTTGTACTTCCTTCGCCAGCTGAGGAAGTTTAACCTGCCACAGGATCTGCTGAAACAGTTCTACTCCACCATCATCGAATCCATCCTCTGCACTTCAGTAACTGTCTGGTTCAGCTCAGCTTCTAAATCTGACCTCAGAAGACTACAGAGGGTAGTCCGGACTGCTGAGCGAATTATCGGTACAACCCTCCCATCTATTCAAGAACTGTACTTATCCAGAGTGAGCAAAAGGGCTGTTAAAATCACTCTGGACCCCTCACATCCAGCACACTCCCTCTTTGAACTGTTGACATCTGGTCGACGCTACAGAGCACTGAGCACCAGAACGACCAGACACAGGAACAGTTTCTTCCCTCAGGCAATCCATCTCATGAACAGCTGATAATAACTGTGGGACACACTACACTATATGCATTACCTATTTAACACCATACTTGTTTACATTTCAGATTTCCACACATCATACCAGTACATCATAATTGTCTATATTATATTTTGTTTTCATTGTTTGCATTGTATATTTTGTATATTTTTATTTTATTCTTCTTATTATCTGTGTTCTGTCTGTCGCTGTCATTCTGTTGCACTGTGGAGCTTTTGTCACCAAAACAAATTCCTTGTATGTGTAAACATACCTGGCAATAAAGCTCATTCTGATTCTGATTATAACATCTGCACAAACACACAAACTTCGGGAGCACCTAAGGGTTCACAAGGGAACTGCAGGGGGTTTATGAGTCAATAAAAAAGATACAAATTATTTAAATTATAAAAATAAAAAACAATACCTTGAAATGGTGATATAGCTGTGAGTGGGTTGATTCTCAGTAAATGCTGCTGCACACAAACTGCATCTCTGCTGCTCATTACACATATTTAGGAAGGCAATTTGAATCAGGATCTCTTTCTTTTTCACATTTTGTAAGATTTGTAATGAGAAGTGTTTATAAACCTGGGGCCGGATTCACAAAAATATTCTGAAAAAATAAATTAAGTAATTTCTTAAGATAAATTCCATGAAGTTCGTAAGAATGTTCTTAAGTGCAATTCTCAAGATCTCAAATATATTCTTGAGAATCTTAATTTTTTTCTTAAGAAGAAAATAACAGCCGTTATCTGAATGAATACATGACGCACTGCTAAACTCACACTATTGTCTTTTTGCGCTTCCGGTAGATTACCCTAACAATCATAATAAGCACACACCATAGATTGTATATTTTCATTGCGACTTTGAATGACGCTCAATTTCGTTTTTAATGCGGCCTGTTTTTGAACAGTTGCAATAGCCTGTCTCAAGCTGCAGTGACATGTTTCATTCATTTTGTGCGGTGTTTTTGCGCTCTCATCTGAGTGAACGCTTCCGGTATTTGAGTCCGCGCTTCTACAGCAAATGCGTCCTGCACATTCATATGCGCTGAATACTGTCAAATATTATGTATTTATAAGCTCAAATTAACGGTGTTCAATTAAAGCTCCTTATCTGACTCGTTTCAGAGTTGCAAATGAGTTTTGAAGTCAGCAAAAAGCAGCGTCACACACACACACACACACACACACACACACACACACACACACACACACACACAGGCTAATCATGAGCGATCATGTTTACATTAACGGTCATCGCTGTCCCTTCAGAAAACTACTGCACATCCCTAGTCCTCCTATGTATTATATGTAGCTGTTGTTGGTGTTATACTTAAATATAAAAATTCATTTGAAATAAATAAATTTATTAAATAATTCTTATTGTTTGGGATTTAAGACAAGTCTGGGGCTGTCCTAAATGTAAGAAGTTATTTACAATGATTTTTAAATAAGATTCTTTTCAAGAATTTGAATTCTTCTTAGGTTTGTATTAATCTTAAGAAAAAATATAATAATATTCTTAAGATGAATTCTTGGAAATACAAAATCTTCTTATCTTTTTTCTTAAGTTAGAAAATAAGAAGAAATTGGCAGTTAAGAAGAATTTTATTCTTAAGAATGTTTCGTGAATCCGGCCCCTGTTATCAACTAAACTCTCTTTGCAGTTTGACACCAAACTGTCACCATAACACCATAAAACTAACACTTTAGTTTAGGGATCAATTCTCACTATTAACTAGTTGATTATTAGCATGCGTCATACTAGCATACTGTCTGTTTATTAGTACTTATAAAGCACATATTAATGCCTTATTCTGCATGATCATATTTTAGATCCCTTAATCCTAAACCCAATACCTAAACTTAACAACTGCCTTAATAAATATGAATAATCAGTAAATTAAGAGTTTATTGAGACAAATGTCATAGTTGATAGTTAGTTAATAGGGAGAATTGTTCCCAAAAGAAGTGTGGCCATTATTATTATTATTATTATTATTATTATTATTACTTAATGCACATGATTTAACAGCTGCATCAGAAATGTAAAGACATCTTAAAGTAGACATGCTTCTTAACTTAGCCAGGGGAAATAACTTTGGCTTTTGCGATTTTTTTTTCATGACCTTGTATTTTAATGCAATATAGAGTAAGGCTTATATTACATTTGTTTTATCCTGAATTGTATTTGAATTAATTTCTGCTAATTATCCCATATATACACTATGCTCATAATATTTTTATATTTAATATTTAATATTTCCTTCATAATTACAGAAATATATTTCACCTGTGTTGATCCTGACATATTGCTTAGTCTGTGCAAACAGATGATAAACTGTAAAAGTAACAATTACTTCATTTTAGGACATAATTTTGAGTCTTGATATTAGCAGTGTCCTTAGCATTCATGATTTGACGCAGGTAACATGTCCAGTGATGCGCACATGAAATACACCATGGAGCGCTCTCCTCTGGAGTGAGGATGATGGAGTATCACAGGGACTAGAGCCCTCAAAACATCCCATTGTTTCAGCATTACACATGGAGCTTTATCAGAATATATTTAAGGCACTGCTCACAAAAACAATCCGGAAACTTATTTACGCTTCAGTCTGTTGGATATGTGGCAAAAGCAAGAAGATTGTGTTTTCTCCTCTCAATAACTGTCCTGCCAATGTGAGACTATATTAAGCTAGGACAACCTACATCTTGGATTTGATCCTGTTATTCATTTGAAAGTGATGTAATGAAACAAAGGATTTGAAACATGCCAGTACTATGTCTGCACAGATCCATGCAGAAAAGAGAACATTTGTCCAAACAGACGGCAGATTTTAAAGCGACACACTATGATGCTTCTGGTCCTGACTCGCCGCTGTAGTACCGCAGAGGAAATCACACTAACAAGCAACACTTTCCTGTACATCCACCCACCACACACATGTACCGCAGTCGACTCGCCAGCCATGTGGAGTGCTATTCCACAGCGGCATTCACATTCAGCACACATCAGATGATAGAGGCTGCTAAACCGCTTTCATCTAGTTACTGGTTAACATGAAGAATGAGCGCGTTTGGATCCCATCGCGTCAGGACAGCAGCTGAAGATCTAAGAGAAATCAGATCCAAACAATCTCTCACATCCATCTCATAAACAGCATCAGCAGCGATCTGAACGATAATGACATTGAGCACTGGTGTCAATCTAAAACTTCACTTCAGATGTGACCCATCCAGCCATTTGCCAAAGCTCTCGTCCTGCAGTATGTCGGGTCACGGGATGCATGTAGCTGATTTGACCTAACTGTATCACATTTTAAGGATTGAACACTTTCCCTTATCCCAATTTAAAATAACTATTTCACCTATAAAGAGAAAGTTCTGTCATTTACTCACTCTTCCAACCTTGTATAGCTTTCTTTCCTCTGTGGAACGTAAAAGGAGGTATTTTGAGAAATATCTCGGTGTATAATGGGTGTGAAAGTGAACGGTGAATGGTGACGATTTAGTCTCCCAAACGGAGGGTGAAGGAGGAACTGAAGAGGGTTTGAGCTGATCATAAGTTAATAAGTAAATACTGTAATTCAAGGCTGTGCAATTAATCTGTCTTCCTGCAGTTTTCCACCAAATTATTATTATTAATCAAATGGACTATTTCCCTTAAAACAACAGTGGGAACGTAATGTGGACTGAAATAAAAACAGAAGAAGTTTGAGTCCACTTTAAAGTAAAGATATCAAGTCAGTTCAAAGACTATCTTTCTTGTTTTTTTACTCTGTTCGGTTTGATCAGTGAAAAAGGTCTTATTTGGGAAAGAGATCTATATGGTTCTTGCAAAGATGGGAAAGAAATACACAAAAAAAGTATATAAAACTAAAAAGCACCTATTTCCACTGGCATTGTTTGACTCGATGTTTTCTTATAAGATGAAATGCAGTATATAACAAATAATCACAATATACATTGACCAAATCTTGCAATCCTATACTGTAATTAATCAAATAAACAAACAAATAACAAAAAACACAAGTATTCTATTTGCTTGTTATTGTCGTTCGTCTGATTAGTTATGTTGTGGGACCCAGGACCTGTGAATCTGTCCTAGCCTTCTTTCATTAGCAACAGCTCTGGCATTTTCTGTTCCATGAAAATAAACAATTCATTTAAAACCAAATAAAAGCAGTCCACTCTAAAGTACACAGAGGCTTGTGCCAAGTTTGCTGGTTTCTGTGACACCAAGCCACAGACACCCACTGAAGTCTGAACGACCTCCAGCAAACCTCTGCTGAAAACTGTCGAGAGATATGCTGGGATAAAAGCCTCCCATTTCAACATTTGTGAGAGTTATTCAACATTTAAGGCATGTGTTCGAACTACAGGATCATTCAGAGGAGCAAACGCCTCCAAGCAGTAAAGAACGAAATACAACATGAAAAACCTCGCTTTATTACAAACACAAACTGGAAAAGTTCGCAGATTTCACACAATGACCACATGGATTACCTTCAGCCTCTTTAGTATTTAGCCTTTACTACTAAGCTATAAGAGCCAGTGCTATATAGTGAATATCTCAGAAGCAGAAATGCAGCACAGTGACTATATTCACAATATAGCACAGTCTTGAGCACCTTTTTACTACAGAAAATATATTTTCCTTTAAAACAGTTTTATTAAGTATATTCACTAAATGCCTGTAATGAACCCTTTTGATGCAAGTTGAAGTAGAGCCCATGTGTAGTTTTAATGAAACCTAAAAACATAAATAAATGTGGTTACAGGAACAAAACTAGAGAAGGGACAACGAAACGTGAGGGCTATTTATACACAAGACTAATGATTTAGTGGAACTCCTCTGAACAATCAAGAAAATGATCCAATCACAAAACAGAACTGAGAATCACATGACCAAATCAACCAATGACAACATGACACATGGGGAGCACATGGCAAGATAACAAGAGGAATGTATAGTGATATAGATTTCTCAGACCACTTTGCTAAAACTGTCTGATCCTGCAGATTTGCTTTATTCAACATCAAGAAGATCAAGCCCTTTCTTTCGGAACATGCTGCACAACTCCTTGTTCAAGCTCTTGTTCTGTCCAGGCTGGACTATTGCAATGCCCTCTTGGCAGGTCTTCCAGCCAATTCTATCAAACCTTTACAATTAATTCAGAACGCGGCAGCAAGATCAATTTTTAATGAGCCAAAAAGAATACATGTCACACCTCTGTTTATCAATTTGCACTGGCTTCCAATAGCTGCTCGTATAAAATTCAAGGCATTAATGTTTGCCTACAAAACTACCACTGGCTCTGCACCCATTTACCTAAATTCATTACTTCAGACTTATGTGCCTCTAGAAGCTTGCGTTCTGCAAGTGAATGTCGCTTGATTGTGCCATCCCAAAAAAGCACAAAGTCACTTTCACGGACTTTTAAATTAAATGTTCCTCCTGGTGGAATGACCTCCCCAACTCAATCCGAGCAGCTGAGTCCTTAGCCATCTTCAAGAATCGGCTTAAAACCCATCTCTTCCATCTTTATTTGACCCTCTAACTTTAACACTCACTATTCTAATTCTATTCTTTAAAAAAATAAATCTAACTACCTTTCTAATCTTTTTATATTCTATTTTCTTTTCATTAATTATGCAATTGTATGTGTGTTTGTATGTGTAAAGATCTCTAACACTAGCTTGCTCTATTCTTTTTCTATTCTATCTGTTTTCTTTTTATTTATTATATTATTTAAAAGCTCATGCTACATGTACTGTGTTAACCTAACTGAGACTTGTTATAGCACTTATATATCATTGCTCTTTTTTCTGTTTTTGATTGCTTCCACTGTCCTCATCTGTAAGTCGCTTTGGATAAAAGCGTCTGCTAAATGAATAAATGATCCTTAGTCCACACTCCAGATCAATGGGTGGCGCTAATGCACCCCAAAGCTGTTTGTCAATGGCCAATAAAGAAGATAACAAAAGGAAGTGAAACACTGGACAGGAACAGGAAGCACACCCATGACTAAACTACACAATAAAGGATGAGATGTCTGTTACTTTACTGTAGAGTTTGGAGTGGCTGGAAATCTTCCAGATTCAGGATTCACAACTATCGGCTTCATAACATAAAATGAGGATTTGACAGGGAAATGTCTGGCTCATAATTTAACATAAACATTATATTCTGCACAAAGAAAATGAGAGACATTTTAGGACCATTTCTGCATTATGCCATTATGACAGTTAAACCACAATGTGTGATTTTGCATGCCAAAGTAATTTTTTCATAATTAAATACAAATTTACCATGCTACTGATGACATTTATTCAGCATAACATTATATAATTTCATGAAAACTGTCATACTGCCAAAAAACTCAACAGTCCTTGCAAGTTGCAAGCTTCAGTGTTCAATACAATATACACTTTTGATTTTGTCTAATGAAAATGTATTCAAGACAGGCCAAAACAGAAGGAAAATGTTAGATAGGTCTACTCCTTATTAACAGCACTGTGTTCATTAACATCTATGACAACAGCTGTCAAGATAAATGAGATAAATGTTTGGCTTTCTCTTAAATCACAGATAATCTGCAACTAGAATTTCCCTTAAAGGGCACCCGTTTGATTTCAGCTTTCCTTCAGAGTGTAATATAGCTGTTTTAGCATGTAAACAATCAGCAAAGTTACCTGAAATGCATCGTTTGTAGTCCTGTCATGAAACTGTCACCATGGTAAATATTTGCATAACGCCCGCCTACGCAAAAAAATAAATAAATAAAAAAATAGCCTTGCAATACTGACACCATAGTTTCCATAGATATAAAACTGTTTGCAGCTGCTTATGAAGCCTCAGGAGATAAAACTTAATTATGGTAGGGGGCATTCCGTGTCCACCGTTTCTGAACAATCAGAGCAGATTGGGGGCTTTAAAGAGACAATGTACAGTATAACATGTATTCTAGCTAGTGGTCGACTGATATTGGTTTTGTTTTTTGTTTTTGTTTTTTTTGACAGCCGATGCTGATATCTTGGAAAGCCGATATAATTGTATTTATTTTAATTTATAGTTATGAAACTTGAATTAATTTGAAATGGATTAAAAATACATTTGTACAATAAACATACTTATACTTTTGATGATTTCACAAATACATATTCAATGAAAATATAATTAAAAAGGAAGTAAACCCTAACCAACAGTGGACTCAGTATTCTGGGAAGTTTGTGTGCATTGGGAATTATATTTTTCAAATAAAGCCAGGGTAACACCCATGTTACATATAGTACACAGTGAAAATTACATGAATATGACAGTGGGCAAATGCGTAAAGTTCAGCATAATTTGAAATCATAAATTTAATGTTTAAAGCATTTAATTTGCATGGACCGAAAGTCACGAAGAGAACACTCGATCAAGCTGGATAAAAATGCACACTTCACAAGATCTCACAGCTGGATTCGACTTAGTTTGCTAAGGTTTGTGAAATAACATTTTCATTAGCCATTCAAAGATTTGTTAGAATGACGTAAATGCGTAGTTGCTGAATGCTGACGGAAAACCTCATATAATGTCAAAATAATACTTTTTGTATACATTTTAATTCCTTTGCTTAACAGTTCTATTGGATTATTAGACAGACTTCTATCCATATTTGACATAACTTTTAACGACAACAACGAACAGGCGGGAGAATGTGAGCACTGTGTGCCCTTCAGGCGCTTCCGTTCTAATAATAAAATAAAAGTCAGGTGCACCATCAGAATAAAAGTCCTGCCTTGAATGCATCGGCCAAACAGTAAAACTTATCGGCCGATACTGATATTTGAAAATGACAAATATCTGCAATATATCGGTCGACCACCAATTCTAGCACATTCCAAAATAAAATGATGAACTTGTAGCATAATATGGGCACGCAGCGGATACAGCGATCCCTGGACTGTGTGTTTGTGCAATCAAATAGCGTGTCATATTTACAAACAGATTTTTGCCATCGTCTGCAGCCGCTGGCGCCGGTGGCCGGTCAGCTGTGATGATGTGCAGACTGCTAACCTTGGCTCTGTTGGCAGGCGAGGGAAATGCAGGCTCAGCACACCGCTGACAGCCATCAATTGAAGAGGGGCTGATGGGAAGCGATAGGCTGGGCAAATGGATTCTGAGCTGCAGAGACATCTCTGACACAAATTTTCTGCGTCAGGCCCCCTGCGCCATCAGCTGAGCGCAGTCAGCTCAGGCAAATCAGAGGAGAGCCAGATACATGTCTCTCCGGCTCTTCCTCTGGGCGCAGCGTAGAAGAAGAAAATATCAGGGTCTGTCTCACCAAAACATTACATTACAGATACTTTTACATCGGTATGACACTTAAGCACATTCTGTATTTGTATTCGTGGTGATTATTATTAGAACCTCATTACACTACTTACTGTATTACAATAAAACACAACTCTAAATGCAAATGCATTTCAGTAATGAGGATGTTGCAAACTGTCATGAAAATAATGTCACAATGCAAAAGGAAATGCCAAATGCTAATAACATTCATTTCTTTTCTTTTTTTTTTAAGAATTATTGCAGGGAAGTGAAATACTGTACTGTATATAGCAAAAATAAATAAATAAAATCAACCAGAACAGATTTCTGCGATGTAGGTCATAGTTTCTGTGCATTGTGATTCTTTTTTTTTTTTCTTCTTCAGTAGGTTTTCACTTCACACGTCTCCTGCACATCAAAATAAATATATATATTCCCATTATGTTACGATTTTTCACATCTTGTCTACACTTTCATTTAGATGTTAACTATTTTGACTGTATGAACAGGGAGTTTGGATAGACAAAACCTACCAAATGTGGCTGGTTATATAATCTATAATACATGGAGACTCTTGAGGATGACACATCTAAAGTGAAACTGACAAACTTCCTTTCCCTTAATGCCATCTGTCTGTGTCAGAGCTGTAGCCTCATTTAGTTTTGGCCTGTGGACAAGCTTGAAACAAGTTGAAACCCATTAAAACACATATTGAACATAATGTCACAATGCAAAAATAGTCTTAAAAAAGGCTTAATTTTTCAGGCAAAAATTAAATAGTATTTCAGGGTAGAAGGATCAAGAAAGTGGTGCATCTTTGACCTTTCACGACATCCAGACCTTCAGTTTTACATGACGACCTCCAAAATGAGTGAGATGCTCCCGATGGGGCATCTTTGAACAGAACGAGGGTATTAGACCCCAGCGGTGTGTTCTGTGGTGCAGATAACTTCGAGAAGCCCTCATACGCTGGTGTGCTGCGATGACTCGCTGGTATTTGTGGTGCTTTTTGATAGGCTAAAACCATTTGCCCCCACAGCACAGTGACTGATGGAGTTTTCAAGCGTAGGTGACAACAGATTCAGATGTCAATGAATCCTGCCTTGAGGGGGGTCTTGTCTTGGGTTCAGGCATTTCAAAGGAATCTCTCCAGATAGACTGACTACACAGGCTCTGTCAATCCTTCCCATTCTTTTCATGGCCTGCCAAGCACAGAGCCTTCATCCACTCAATGGATTAGCCTCTCTCATCCTCTCGCTCGGTCCATATGGCATGAGATGTGGAAAATGAGTGTTGACAGACTCAAAACGCTTGTCAATTAAGGTGGTCAATATGGAAATGTTTGTTAGCTCATCAGGAGCAGAGTAATATATCTAGAATATTAGGAAATGGACTCTGCTTGTGCTGCACAGTGTCTATTGTAGCACAGACTCAGTAACATGTCTCTACCTACATTTTTGCAAAATGACAACTAGTGGCAGTAAAACACCAATTATTTTTTATTCCTTTTCACACAAATTATGAATACAGAAGGCAGATTATCAATTAATTTATTTTTGCATGCTTCCTCACACAATACTATGTGATGAGCTCAAAACAGCTTGGATTTGCGCAGCTTGTCAGTTAACAATGGCTCCGTGTAGTAACTGCTCTGTGTGAAATACCTGATGGTATTATAGCTGATTAGATAATCAGCTTTACTGACGAGATGCGCATCGGCTGATATATATCACAGGTTCCATACGTCAATCAATCGAATCAATCAATAAACAAGTAAGTAAATAATGTGGTCAAACACAGTTCTCTTACGAGAGCTCTCTCGTACTGCGTCTTAGCTAAGACGCTACGGGAAAAGTCTCTTTTCACGAAATACTGAAGCAAAAAATTATCCTTAATTTTGTATTTTTGTAAAGCGCATTTGCAGCAGTACACAGCCATAGGCGAGGCGGCTCGTTCGCTCATTGGCTTGTTCTGCGGCAACTGCACAGCCTATCGAGCGCAGGCTGATGGCTTCGCGCCCTTCTTGCCACTTCCCGCCGAAACGGGTGTGGCCCAACCTATAAAAGGAGCTCGAAAAGGCTGACTCACCTGATTTTTCATCTCTTCAGCGAAGCTCATGCATCGCTGGATCACGGAGGAAGCAAGCGCCGTCTGAGAAGCATATCAGCGGGACGAGCCATTCTGAAGCTGCTGGCCTCGCCGCCTTCCACCGCCGTTCCTGCTGCGCTGTCCGGTGCCTATATCCTTTATATCCTTTGTATCCTATATATATCTTGTGTGTGTTCGCCCTGCGACGCACACTCACAAAAAGAGCTGCGTCTTTTTAAAGATGTCCTCGTGCAGAGCCCCGCTCAGCGAAGGAGATCGTCATGTCATCTGCGTCTCCTGTCTGGGTGAGGACCATGCAGCGCTCGCTGACGGCGGCTGCCCTCATTGCGAGCTACTGCCTATGGTGACTCTGAGGACTCGCCTGGCGTCCTTCTCGAAGCCAGCATCATCCGCTGCGCCGCAGCGCCGTAAGAAGCGCCGCTCGCAGCGCCTACCGGAACCGCCTCCAGCTCGGCCGAGCTCGCCGGTTCCCTCCGCTTCGCCGGCCTCCCCTGCATCGCTTCCCGATGTTCAGCGTCCGCTGTCTGCCGACGCGTCATCCGAGGAAGTAAATCTCAGGCCCGCGTCGGAGGAAGAGGACACGTGCTCTCTGCTTGCTTCAGGCAGTGAGGGTTGGGCGAGCTCCGTGGATCTCGCGCCCTCTGCTCAGAGGCCCAACAGACGTGGGGATATCGATAAGGAGCTGATGCACCGGCGAGCCTCGGCCTCGAGTGGTCTGTACCAGCGCCCCCTTCACGTTCCCGGCTGAATGGTAGCTATCTCCCAGATGAGCGTTCTTCTTCAAGCTCAAAGCACGCCCCCTTTCTTCCTGAGCTTCACAAAGAAGTGCCGAAAGCTTGGAACGCTCTATTTTCGGCGAGAATTCGTTCATCTGTTTCGCCAGCATTCTCCACACTGGACGGTGCTAAAAACAGAGGCTACCTGTCACTCCGGCCGGTGGAACAGGCTATAGCAGCGCACCTTTGCCCGCCCTCTGCTGGACGGCGGACTAAGGCGGCGTTGCCATCCAAAGCCTGCCACATGACGTCATCGCTGCTCGCACGGATCTTCTCTGCTGCTGGGCAGGCTGCGTCTGCGCTACACACCATGGCCACGTTGCAGATTTTCCAGGGCGATATCCTCCGCAAGCTGGATGAGATGGGACCTGAAGCGATCTGTCTCGCGGATCTGAGGAGTGCTTCGGATCTCTCCCTCCGCGCTACTAAGTCCGCTGCACAGGCCATGGGATGGGTTATGGCTTCCGCTATGGTGGCTCAGAGGCATTTGTGGCTGACGCTTTCTGACATCAAGGAGTCTGAGCCCGCTGCATTCCTCGACGCGCCGCTGACTCCTGCTGGCCTCTTCGGATCATCTGTCAACGAGTTTGTGGAGAGATTCGCCGAGGACCAGAAAGCTTCGCAGGCGTTCAAGCACTTCTTGCCGAAGCGCTCCGGTTCTGCAGCTAGCCGCTCTAGACCGGCCCCATAGAGCTCTCAGTCATGCCCACCTGCACACAAAAGCCGTTATCACGGCTACCCAGATGTTTCACGAAAAGATTGTTTTTTCTGGTGTTCCGGCCACGGCCGATGGTGCTATAAATGTAGTGATGATGCCCACTCCTCAGTGCCCATCTCCACATGTAAGCACAGCCCTGCACACAGGGCCTGCGCCCATAAAAGCGACTCAAGTCGATCGCGCACACTGCATAGTAAGCGTGCCCACCCCTCAGTGCCCACAATTACTATGTCACACGCGTCATGTGGTTTCTGTAAAAATGAAACCCGTGCACGCTCGTCCGGCCACAGCCGATGGTGCTATAAATGCAGTGACGATGCCCACTCCTCAGTGCCCATCTCCACATGTAAGCACAGCCCTGCACACATGGCTCGCGCACATAAGATCGACACAGATCGGTCGAGCGCGCCGCATAGTAAACGTGCCCACTCCCCAGTGCCCACATACACTATGTCACATACGGCGCGTGGCTTCTTGGGTGCTAGGCATTATAAAGAGAGGCTACTCACTACAGTTTTTTCGACGCCCTCCGCGCTTTTCAGCGCGCGTCGAAACTACGGTCAAAACAGAAGTAGCACACATACTTCGGGCCGAAATATCAAAACTGTTGAGCAAAGGGGCTGTAGAGCCTGTGTCTCAAGCTCAAAGCGAGGGGGGGCTGTACAGCAGATACTTTCTGGTGCCCAAGAGAGACGGGGGTCTCAGGCCCATACTGGATCTAAGACAGCTGAACAAGGCATTGATGAAACGCAGTTTCAAAATGCTTACGACCAGGAAGCTCCTCGCACAGATTCGCAGAGGGGACTGGTTCATGTCAATAGATCTGAAGGATGCGTATTTTCAAATACAGATAGCGTCAAACCACAGGCGATATTTGAGATTCGCCTTCAAGGGCCAGGCATACCAGTTTATAGTCCTGCCGTTCGGCTTGTCCGTGGCTCCTCGTATTTGGACGACTGGCTGGTTCTGGCCCGATCACGAGCGGAGCTCGTGGACCACAGGGCCGTTTTACTCGATCACCTCGAGAAGCTCGGCCTCAGTGTCAATTGGGCGAAGAGTTCGCTGAACCCCAGTCAGACGATTCTGTTTCTGGGTATAGTTCTGAACTCGTGTTCCATGACGGCGCAGCTGTCACCACAGCACGTGATGGGCATTCAGCGTGCAGCGAGTTCTTTCCGCTGCGGCGCGACTGTGTCGCTCAAACACTGTCAGAAGATGCTGGGCCTCATGGCCTCAGCATCTCCAGCTCTGCAGCTGGGCCTGCTCCGCATGCGCCCCCTGCAGTTCTGGCTGAAGGCGCGGGTGCCGCGCAGAGCGTGGGCGTCTGGCCGGCTGCATCTCAAGGTCAATCAGAGCTGTGTCACAGCTCTGGCACCTTGGACAGCGAACGGCTGGTACCGATCAGATGTAAGCCTGGGGACTTCCCCGAAGGTGAAGATGGTGTCGACGGATGCCTCCACTTCGGGATGGGGAGCGCTGCTCGAGGGCAGACCGTCCTTTGGCCTATGGTCAGAACGGGAAAAGCTCCATCATATCAACTGTCTGGAAATGCTGGCAGTGGAGAACGGGCTGATGCGCTTTTGTCCCCAAATCAAGGATCACCACGTCTAAGTCCGTTCGGACAACATGTCTGTGGTGTCCTACATAAATCGCCAGGGCGGTCTCGGGTCCCGAAACCTGTACAGGCTAGCGGAACGCCTTCTGGTTTGGGCTCAGTGCAACGTGCGTTCGCTGAGGGCAGTGCATGTGCCTGGGCTACAGAATCTGGGTCCAGACAGGCTGTCCAGAGGCAATGTTCCTACGGGCGAATGGTCTCTACACCCGCAAACAGTCCGGCTGTTGTGGGAGAGATTTGGCAGGGCGGAGGTGGACCTCTTCGAGTCCCACGAAAACGATCACTGCCCCGCGTTCTTTTCCAAGAACGAAAGAGCTGTCACGGGAATGGCCGTGCTGCCTTCTTTATGCTTTCCCTCCCGTCTCCCTCCTTCCGCAGGTGATAGAACGGGTGAGAGAAACGAGATGTTCAATACTGCTTGTAGCACCTCTTTGGAAGAACCAACCATGGTTCCCAGATTTGATGCAGTTAGCAGATGTCGCCCCGTGGCCAGTACCGTTGAGGAGGAACCTCCTCTCGCAGGCCAGGGGCTCGATTTGGCACCCTCAACCGGAGTTGTGGTCCCTCCATGTGTGGGCGCTCAACGGTTACCCGCTGATCTCGCAGTGGGAGTGCTAAATACCATCACTCAGGCTAGAGCTCCGTCGACACGATGTCTGTATGCCTCGAAGTGGTCGGTGTTCTCCAGCTGGTGCACAGCTCTAGGATATTCACCCCTTAGTTGTGAGGTGACGGAGGTTCTCTCCTTCCTACAGGAGCTGTTGGATAAGGGCAGAGCCCCATCCACGCTCAAAGTTTATGTGGCCGCCATCGCAGCGTTTTCTGAGACAGCGCTCGGTCAGTCAATAGGAAGGAATGATTTGGTCATCCGGTTCCTCAGAGGAGCTAGGAGGCTGAATCCTCCCAGACCTCCGTCAGTCCCTATGTGGGACCTCGCGGCAGTTTTGGAGGCCATGAAGGGTCCCCCTTTTGAGCCTATCCAATCGGTTAGCCTTCAGCATCTGTCGTTCAAGACAGTATTCTTGTTGGCTCTCGCTTCGGTGAAGCGTGTGGGAGATTTGCACACACTCTCGGTGAGCCAGTCGTGCTTGGAGTTTGGGCCTAATGACTCAAAGGTCATACTCAAACCTAGGCACGGTTATGTGCCGAAATCCCTCGACACGCCGTTTCGGGCTCAGGTTATTGCCCTGTCTGCCCTGCCTGTGTCAGGAGAGGATAGAGACTCGAGTCTTCTTTGCCCTGTCAGGGTTTTAAGAGCTTATGTGTCTCGCTCTGCTGCATTTCGGCAGACGGAGCAGCTGTTTGTCTCGTCCGGTGGACGTTCCAAGGGAATGGCTGTTTCGAGACAGACTGTATCCAGATGGATAGTTGACGCCATAGCGTTAGCTTACGCTTCCAGGGGCCTTCAGTGCCCGTTGGGCGTCAGAGCACACTCCACAAGAGGCGTCGCCTCGTCGTGGGCGTGGTCTACTGGGATCTCCTTGCAGGATATATGTATGGCGGCAGGTTGGGCCTCGCCGTCTACATTTATCAGGTTCTATAACCTGCAGGTTCCCGCCTTGCAAGCAAGGCTGCTGTCGGAATAGTCGAATCAGGGCCCTGAGGAGAATTCTGAGTTCATGAGTGCTATGCGCTGCCGACTGTTATATGGGCAGTATTGCGTAAGACCCGCATTGCCACATTGGTCAGGCCTTGCCTCGGCTGTGTGATGTCATATTGCCGCATCTACGGATGCTGCTAGATATGGGACGGAGGGCTTTCCCCCTTTCTGTCCTGGACTCTCTGTGAGTCCCTCAGGTGACTGTGCACTGTAAATCCTGGGCGTTGCTTCAGGTTTATTGGTGTGTGATCCCTGCGCGCACAGCGTTTTACATTGGGTTCCCGTAGCGTCTTAGCTAAGACGCAGTACGAGAGAGCTCTCGTAAGAGAACGTACTCGGTTACTAAACGTAACCTCGGTTCTCTCTAGAAGAGCGAACGAGTACTGCGTTCTCTGCCGTGCGCACGATTCACTCTGGTTCGCTTCGGCGATGAAATAAATCAGGTGAGTCAGCCTTTTCGAGCTCCTTTTATAGGTTGGGCCACACCCGTTTCGGCGGGAAGTGGCAAGAAGGACGCGAAGCGCCATTATTGGTCTGATGGTCGAACGAGCCGTCTCACCTATGGCTGTGTACTGCTGCAAATGCGCTTTACAAAAATACAAAATTAAGGATAATTTTTTGCTTCAGTATTTCGTGAAAAGAGACTTTTCCCGTAGCGTCTTAGCTAAGACGCAGTACTCGTTCGCTCTTCTAGAGAGAACTGAGGTTACGTTTAGTAACCGAGTACGATTTAAAGGGAACCCTGGGTTTAAAGACTTATGTATGGCTTAAAATAATGTAAATGATTTCTCTTACTGAAATATGTAGTAGAAATCCCATGAAGTCTTTAATAAACAAGCTACAGGTCGTCCAAAATGCAGCGGCTAGAGTCCTTACGAGGTCAAGAAAATATGATCATATTACCCCAATTTTACAGTCTCTGCACTGGCTACCTATTAAGTTCCGTATCAGTTACAAATTTTTATTACTTACCTATAAGGCCCTAAATGGTTTAGCTCGTGCATACCTAACTAGTCTTTTACCACGCTACAACCCATCACGCACCCTAAGGTCACAAAACGCTGGACTTTTGGTAGTTCCTAGGATAGGTAAGTCCACTAAAGGAGGTAGAGCTTTCTCACATTTGGCTCCCAAACTCTGGAATAGCCTTCCTGATAATGTTCGGGGTTCAGACACACTCTCTCTGTTTAAATCTAGATTAAAAACGCATTTCTTTCAGTTGTATCTGATCAAATGTGCATTCTTATTCTTTAGCTTGGGTTAAACTAATTAATTTTACTTTGTTGGATCAGCAGCTATGCTAATGATGTCTCTATTTGTTTCTCTGTTTTTGCTGGATCTTCATCCCGTGGTAACTAGGATTTACACAAGCTCCAGTCTGGATCCAGAACACCTGAGAAGAGATGATGCTGACCCTCAGAGGACCCCAGATGATGCTCACCCTGAATCAACAACAGAACTAACAAATATTGCTACAAGTGTGACTGCATCATATAATAATTGCTGTTAATAATATTCATCATCTGTTTGATTATGTCTTTAATTGATTTTTCCATTTTTTAAAATAATGTAAATCTTTTATGGGTGTTCTACTACATATTTCAGTAAGAGACATAATTTACGTTAATTAAGCCATTTAAAGAAACTTCCCTTTAAAGAAGTTTGTTAAAATTACTTTAATTTTAATAAACTTGAATTGATTCTATCTGTATGTATACTGTACGTGCATGTGCTTCACAAATAGATGTTGCAATTGTCTTAATAGTCCATGCAACTGTGTCTTAGAATTGACCAAGGCAAGATATCTTTTGGAACAGCCTTTGCATTGCAAGCACATGTGCCCAATGTGTTAAAGCTCGGTCTAAGTAGCACCTCAGCATTCATGTTAAGAAACAAGGCAGCATCACATTACATTGGCAGGCGGATCAAAACAGATGCGACTGTGGGTGTCATCTGAGGTTCAGCATTTTTGTGCAACAATGTTTTAGGGATTTAGTCTATCTAGTCCATAACTGATGGATAAGATTATTACTATGCAGCTTAGGTTGATATGGATACTGTTGACAGAGAAAGAACAGCACATCTCGTCATGTGGAATCTGCATGAGCAGATGAGTCACGTGTGATGGAGTCTCAGATTAGTCTCCAAACTCCAGCTCCTGCAGAGCTCTCTCACATCGGATGCATGGGGGGCAAAGATGCGGCTGAAGAACCATTGTCCACATTGTCCATTTTCCTAAAGCCTTGATGTGAAGTGTGACAGAGAGAGAGCAACAGCATCAAGGTGGGAAGTGGGAAGACAGGGAGAGAGCCAAAGGCAGACATAAGAATGCCTTCTCTGCACCCATTAAAGGCAAGTGAGACTGTCTTCCCTGAGCAATATCTCATTTGAGCGGGCCCACAGCTCTGATAAACTCACTCTGACGAGCCTCATTCTGCACGTAATCATATGCAGCTCTCATTTAGAATAATTTTGGCTTTATGTAGTTTATGGATACTTACAGGACTGTTTTAAATGCAAAGAACACAGAGAAACAATTTGCAGGTAGATAGAACTTTATGTCAGTAAGTGAAACCCTGCTGAGAGCTGCCTTCAAATAATCATCCGACTAGAGACGCACTTGACACGGTGAATCAGCAGATCCTGAGCAGATCCTGAGCAGGCACTAGCAGAGCCGGCCCCGTCCTCCTCTCAATACACACATCAGGGATGTGACCAGAGCTCAACACCTTCCTCAAAAGCCACAGATAATGACTTCAAAACCAATAACGGATTCATAAGGAATAATAGAAAAGGTTTTGGTTACATGCAGTCACTGTTCTTACTGGATAACAGAGAGAGCATGATATTTAAGATAAACATCGTAAATGGCATTGCATTGGTGTGGATAAACATGACGAGATGTGCTGTTCTTGCTCTGTCAACAGTATCCATGTCAGCCCAAGCTGCATAGTAATAGTCTTATCCATCAGTTATGGACTAGACAGACTAAACCTCTAAGACACTGTTGCGCAAAAATACTGAACCTCAGATGACAGGATAAACAGCTTAAATTACATTGCATTAGTGAGTGTGTGTGTGTGTGAAGTGAATGAATGCAAACTTAAAGAATGAAAATTCATGGCATTCCTTTTCATGCTGTTTCTTTTAATTACAGTGCAAATGCTGACATAATGTCAGAGGTTCCTCTCCTTAACAGTGAAGATGTGATTAAGACAGGCAGTGCTGCAGATCGATAGCAATTGTGAAGTTTCATCTGAGACGTGCCGCCAGCGTTCACTGTAACCACTGTAACTGATTTCAGCAGGATGGGCTTCATCTTTGCAGTCAAATGCAACCCTGTTAATGCTTTGATTAAATGCTTATGTAAGGAGTGAGTCATTATGTTGTTGTAGATTAAACACATTTGTTAGTTTAAATGGCAGCAGCTACAAATCGGTCACAGGTTTGTACTATAATGACCAATTATACAGAGTTCTCTGATGGCAGATTGAATCGGCTGCACAAACACTCACCAATATGCTGTGTCATGCGTAAGGATTGGTGGCTATAGAAAGTCTACACACTCCTGTTATAATTGCATGCTTTGGCCTTGGATAAAAATCTGAGGTTTCTATAGGATCTACTTAGCATTGTCTTAGCCGTAGCTTATTGGTAAAGGCAAAAACAAAAGCTTACACAGGGTGTGAGGAATCTCATTATGAAGAGGTATCAGTCAGAAGGAGGGAACAAGTGTTTTTCCAAAACATTATATGTGCCAAAGGATTCCTTGAAGGCCATCTTCAACAAATGGAGACAATGGGGTACAACAATGTCATCCAAAAGAAAAGGGTGTCTGTCAAAAATCAGGGAGGCTGCCAAGAGACTAACATTAGAAGAGCCGCTGGAATGTCAGACGAGTTCTGGTCATTTGTTGCAAGTGACAATAGTATCCTGTATTCCTCATATGTCTGGGCTGTAGGGCAGGCCGGCCAGACAGAAGCCATTACGCTATCTCACACACACACACACACACACACAGACAGACAAAGGTGAAATGCTTTATGGTCTGATGAAACCAAATTAAACTTTTAGGCCATAATTTGAAAAGGTACGTTTGGCACAAAAAGAAGACTGCTCATCACCCAAACAACCCCATATCCTCCATGAATAATGGTGGTGCTGCATCAGCTCTAGGACTGCTTCCCTTCAGCTGGGACTGGAACAGTACGCATTACACAAGGCCTCCATTAAAAAACTGAAGATGAAGAGGAAGAACACTTTATTTTGATAGTCCACTGCTATTAACTACTAGTAAAAACTAGCAGTCATTAGAGTATTAGTAGTTTGTCTGCTTAATATCTGCACTTTATTTTAATGGACATTCTATTACATATAAGTTCATTTGCAAGTACATGACAACTTATTCTACTAAACCTAACCTAATAGTCTACTAATATGCTAATGGAAGTTCATTAACATGTAGCTGCAAATAATTGAGAATAAGTTGAAAAATAACTTATAGTATGAAATCTTTGTTTTTCATTAAAAATTTCTATTTGATTGTGAACTAAACCTTGTTGTTTTCCACATTATATTAAAGGTGGTGGGTGGGGGGGGGTGGGGTAAACATTTTTTTTTTTCTCAAAGTGTTATGACAATTTGGTCACACTTTATTTTAAGGTCCAATTTTCACTACTAACTATTAACTACAACTTTTGCCTCTGTATCCTCCTAATTTGCTGCTTATTAATAGATCACATGCCATTAATATGTGCTTTACATAAGTGCTAATAAACAGCCAATGTGATAGTAAAATAGTTTTGCTACTTAGCAACTACTTAAAGTGAGAATTGGTCCTTAAACTAATTTGTCATCAAAAATGTTTGGTCCCTTTTTTCAAGCTTGTGGACTCAGTCATCTTACCATTTATTTGGGCTAGCAAGACTCCCCGAATACTAAAAGCGCACCTACAGAAACCCACTCAGATGGGAGGGCTAGGACTCCCAGTCTTTAAATATTACTATTGGGCAGCAAATGCCAGGGTTCTATCTTACTGGCAGAGGGGTATTCCTAGTGAAACGTTCTCTGTGGTTTAGATTAGAGACATTTTCTCTTACAACATCGTGTCTTCCAGTTTTACTTTTCTCAAAAGTTGCTCCCTCAGCAAAACTAATTGGTAACAATTTAATAATTAAAAATTAATTACGAATATTAAATCAGATAAGGAAACATCTTAAATCACCTGCTGTCTCTGTTCTTACACCCATCGCTTACAATCACATGTTTAAACCCTCTCAGACCGACGTTTTATTGAATGGAAAAGTAAAGGTCTGATGTCTATTAGGGATCTTTATATGGATGGTAAATTTGCATATTTTAATCAATTACAATCTATATTTAATCTCCCAAGATCCGACTGCTTTCGATATTTCGATATACAAGTAAGACATTATCTTCAAGTGGTTATTCCACAATTTACTGCCAAACCTGAGATTAAAACATTTGAACACATTTTTTTGATAAATCAAAGCTCTAAACATCTCACGATGCATTAATTCCTTCCAACGGCTGGCGAACACCAATCATATAAAAGAAGGTTTTGAGGAAGAAGTGTCTGATGAAACCTGGAATGACAGTCTCAATAAGATCCAAGATTGCTCAATAAATGTGAGGCACAGGTTGATTCAATTTAAAGTGATACATAGACTGTATTATTCCAAAACGAAATTGATTAAGATATATAATTATATTTCTCCAATTTGCGAGTCAGAGGAGGGTTCTTTGTCACACATGTTTTGGTTTTGTCACAAACTGTTAAATGTTTTGACTGCTATATTAGATTTATTTTTTTCAAAACTTTTTCAAAAAGAGATTAAACCAGACCATAGTCTTGCAGTTCTCGGATCCTCTGAGTCATTAAATGGTCTTCCACAATCTCAGCAACGACCTCTATTGATGGGCATGACTCTTGCAAAAAAAATAATACTTTTAAACAGGAAGTCTTCAGACTCTCCATCGTTTAAAGTGTGGTTAAGTGAATTGTTTCATGTCATACAACTGGAAAGGATATGGTCCTTGGAGTCCAAATCTCACCACCAATTTCAATCTATATGGCAGCCCTTTGTGGATTTCCTCAAGTCTGAATAGTGTATAATTATTTTTCTCTCTGTAACAATTCATATATGATTAGGTCTTGTTTATATTAGTCCATCCTTCATTGTTTTTGGTTTATTTTTATTTTTTTTTTGGTATGGTTGTATTGTTTGATTTCCCCTGTTTTCATTAGTACACCATGTAAAAAGTTTAAAATAAAATATATAAAAAAAGAAAATGCTTGGTCCCACTTTATATTAAGTGTCCCTAATACCTGTGTACTTACATAGTAACTAGATATGTACATAGTATGTAACCACATTGTAAGTACACATTGATACATAGTATCTACAGCTGTAATGTTTGTGTAACTACACACATGTAACAACCCACTGAATGGTATAAGTACAAATGTGTAACATGACATTGGTAACAACACTTTTCGTTAATGAAAGTACAAATGGTCAATGGTAGTTGTGTTTAATTGTGCTTTATAAATACATTTAAATTAAATTGAAATTGAAAATGTGTAACAGGACTAACAGCACACTTTGGTAAAGAAAGTGTTATACTTTATATTAGATTTATCATGTAATTACTCTGATTTTACACAGCAGCGGCCAGTAAGTTAGGCTTTACATATAAATTGTGGTTGGTGTCTAGAATGTTACACTTTATATTGTGGAAATTTCCTGAAGAGTTACCATGTAAGTAAACTGGTATTACAGTGGTGCACCTACTCCAACTCCAGATCTAACTCCTCACACTTTACATATCTCTAAACCTGCCCATCTCCACCCCCTGCATCAAATGGTTCCTATTACTCTTATACTGTTGTTACTTATATTGTTGTTACAAAATGTAGTTATGTAATTCACGTTACACTCAGTGAAGTGGAAAAAAAGTGTTGTTACCACATTTGTACTAAAACAAACCCTCCTGAGGGTTGTTACATGTGTGTATTTACAGAAATATTATAAATATTACATAGATACTACGTACCAATGTGTACTTATACTGTGGTTACATACTATGTACACATTTAGTTACAATGTAAGTACACATACATTAGGGACACAATATAAAGGGGGACCAATACTTATACAAATAATTCACAATGCAGGCTAGGTTAACAACTTCAGCAAAAGCTAACTGGAATCAAGTGTTTCAGGTAAAGAGATGAGATGGGAGTGTGGATTGCTGACAAACCTGTACTTCTCAAGACAGATCGGTTAGTGTGAACAATGTATAGGCATCAACCATTTTCAGAGGGTCTTAGGAGACACAGATTATGTGCACAGATCTAGAAAAGGCTACAAAAGCATTGCTAAATACCTGGATGTTTATCTATCCACAGCAAGATTAACTGCTACAAAATCAGAAAAAAACAGAGATGGCATCCTAGAAACATCATTATGAGAGAATAATGGGGCAATTAGGTGACCAAAAAAAAGTGGGGTGCTCCAGAAATGTCTAAAATGCTATTTCAAAGTCCTCTCACTGAAGGGTTGTGGGCAACGACACAGAAGGTAACTAAAACAATGCGGTTTAAGTCAAGGTGATCATCAGGGTTCCAAGCACAAACGTCTCTTTTCAAGTAAATTATGAGTCCTTTGTGAGTACTATTATATGCACAACACGAAAATAGATAACTAATATAGTGTCCCTTCTTCACTTTTTCAGTTATGTGTGATAACTTGAGAAATATGTTGTCAATACTATTGAAATAAGATAAAAAGTAATGGTGTTTAGGAGATAACACTTTTTGCATAATTACTATATTGGGCTTTATTAAAGTTTATGAACATTTAATGAATGTATATGATTTTTTATTTCTGCACATAAATGAAACATTTTCAAGTCTTTGAACAGATTTTGAAATATTTGCTATCGTGTGTCTCCATGTGTATGGACAACATTAGCATTGTGGTCTTCATTTCTCAACAACATTATGAAATGGGGCAATATATTTTGAATGATTACAAATATTTAATGATTAGTTTATTGATAATATACCCACATAAAAATCTAGTTTACTGATTCTGTAACTTATTTCATGCTTTAAGAGTTTAAGTTTCATTTTTAAGCAGTGATGAATGATTACTATGTGAGTTGTTTAGTTTTTGTTTTTACAATTATAATACATAAACTATATAATGATAAAAAAAAAGTACAACAGTCATTGTTTTCGTAATATTTACTATTGTCAACTGTTATTTTGTATTGTAATGAAGAAGGTTTTTATGATAAAAAAACGGTCATTACTAAAAATTACACACTAATTTAATTCATTTTTTTTCTATAAGTCAAGCACCTTTTCGTAAATATTACTGTTTTCCAAGGTTTCTTTTTAGGATTTATACATTAAAAAAAAGTAGCCTACTTCAAGCATTTTAAGCAGCTTGTACAGCTGTGATTTCTTTCTCGTCTTTCACACTGTTCTCTGGACAGACATCAATTATTAATGAGCCCTGACTCCTGTAATAATCAGATATGTTGGTTTAGCTTGTCAGTGTAAAGGGAATTTATGTATTTATTTGTATTTTTAACTGATTTAAAAGTGAAACTAAGGCAGACTCCTCCCTTTCAGTCCCCAGAATTGCTCCTGTAGAGGCACAGTTTTTCTCAGACAATGGAAGTCTATAGGACATTTTTGACTTTTAATAATTCATAAAAAAAAAATATGTAAGTCTGATCAGTCTGAAAAGATTGTAGTTTGTGCTCAAGTGCCACTAAGTCTTGGTGCTATGCAACAGCAGTGGTTCTGTGCATGTGACCAAAAGTAAGTCACACGGCTGGCATGCAAATGTTCATGCCAGTCTGAAGAGAAGCTTTAACAGCCATTCCAGATGTAACCCATTCCAGAAGAACTAAGAGGTAGGTGAACCCCCATCATACTCTCCAGACCCAGAGCTATCCCAGCCCCTCATCATGGCCACTTCAGCTACCACAGACACCAAGCTTGCGTACATAACTGCCATGATCCTGCAGCCAGAGGTCTTGTCCATCCCAGAGCCAGTGACTGCTGCCCAGTCTGTTATGGAGCTAACACTCATCAACCTGTCCATCCTGGAGACAGGACCCAGTGTTAAATTTGGCAGGCATTTTTGATTTAGTCTTAGTCTTAGTCTTAGTCTTGAGACGAAAATGCTTTATAGTCTTAGTCACATTTCAGTCATTTGAGTCTTTCATAGTTTTAGTCTAGTTTTAGTCGATGAAAAGTCATTGCATTTTTGTCAACTTTTAGTCATTACTTTTAGTCAATAGTTTTAGCCAAACTGTAGTTACCAAAATTTATTTTGGTAGCTATTTTATATGTAGTTTTCAAATTAAAATAATCATTAATTCTTCTCTCTTTAGACCAAATCAGTTAAGCTTATGAGAATTTGGAATTTGGAAAATCTTGAATAAATTATGACAATTTTCCCTTAACAGAAGTGAAAAAGGAGCAACTTATAAATCACCATACTTGGCTGTATGTCACTTTCACTTCACTTCACTAAACCACTTAACCTAAAGATTGCTATCAGGATGTGAAGAGATTTTCAACCAGTATAACAAAAAATGTTTCTGAAGACAATTACCTATTGCACCTTTAATAGCTTTAATCTGGTGTATGTATTTGTTTCCCTTAAAGGGTCATGAAACACTACTACATTTTCTGAGATATAAACAGAATGTGTTTGTGTTGTACATCATAGAGAATGATGTTAGTATCCATTTAAATTCTTTTATTTTATTTTTTTCAGAAAGCATCATTTCTGTCTTCTGGGATTAAAATCCAAGTTGCGTCAATGTCACAGTATATTTGTAACGAAGAGGCTAAGGCAGAATGTGAATCCATTTGCAGGAGTTTATCAAACAAAGATCGTACAATTAGAGTCGTGTAACCAGGCAAAGTGTCAATAACGTAAAGGCAGTCCGATCTTTCAACATACACAGGGATTATCCAGTAGGCAGAGACGAGTAGGCAGGCGAACAGGTCAAACACAAACATCAGTCCAATCAAGCAGTAAATCCAAAGGGGCAATCCAAGAGACGTGAACGAGGTAACAGGCAGAATCGTGAACAAACAGGCAGTCAGAATATTCACAAGGAAAACATTCGGTAAGGCAGGTTAACTGGCAATACTTCGCAGTGAAGTAACATGCTAGCACATGTTAAATAGTCCCAAACAGGAAATGACTGTAGAAGCAGAGGGAGTGGTGAACAGTCAATACTCCGGTGAGAGCTCCCTCTGCTGGCGTGGCGTTACAATATGTAACATTCTGAAGTGACATTGTGTTGACACATCAGCTATTACAAATACAACAGTGTCTTCATATATATTTGTGCCATAAATTATAGCTATCACATGATATGTATGTATTAATGAAGCTTAACTTGAAAAGTCACAGTACAGAAGATAATATATTTGTTAATTTTTCATTTTGTTTTGTGCAGTTGTGAATTGCTGTGTGCAGAATGAAGTGAGAATTAAACAGCACTGAAAAAGGGGGTTAATGACTCATTTCAAAGAAGCAAGCAATAAAGCAATAAAGTTTTTCTTTTCACAGGGGTCCTTCCTATTCACAATCTGAATAATATTAAGGGGTTATCGAGAAAATGGAAAATGTCAAAGCTATTTTAATAATTTTCCTGCAGAAACCAAACATTAGTCAACATTCTTTTTCAGTTTCTACTTTACTCAGATTCATTTTAGCAATCTGCATCAAATCAGATCTATTTGAATATGGATGACACCACACATTTTTAAGGATAATCTAACTGTATGATTTTCTATAAAAGTAGTAATGGGTGAATCATTTCAGCACAGTGTTTCCTCATTTAGGACTTGATATGAGACAGTACAGATGGAGCCACTAATTACGCAATTCACACCCATGAGAAGGTGCCACCTGAAAACTGAACAGATGGAAAATATCTCAAATTCTACACTTTTCTCAGATTGTTGTTCTTGGTCAAACATGTTGCTTTGCATATTTCTTACAAAGACATTAATAGAACATTCAGATGACATCTCTGTTCTTGTGCTAAGTGTACACACTCAGAATAGTCTATTCAAGGTGATGAGAGAGATTAGCTTAAATAAATTATTATTTAGCTTAAATAAAATGAAACGTATTTGAGCATCAAGTATTATGCATGTTCATACTATTTACAACAAAAGTAAGGTTTCCTCAATGCTGATGCACTGGAAAATGTAGACTATCATGCCATACTGCCACCTGTATCAGCCAGTGTAGCAAGCATTTATTATATAACACCTTTGGTGTTTTGTGTCCTTTAACCCTCTGAGGTCTAGGGGGTTTTGGGGGCCTGGAGAAGTTTTGACATTCCCTGACTTTGTTCTTTTTTCAGTTGCTTATAAACATATACATGGCTAAAATCTGAAAACACTGTATTCAGTACAAACTGGGCTTCAATAATATTATTATAAATAGCATGTATGTACATGATTGTGTTTTTGAGAAAACAACGTTTATGCATGGTTAGTGAAAATCTAAAATTTCGAAGTCATTGAAATAAGGTCATAAAACACATACAGAACATTTGTTCACAAGACGGTCAAACCTGGAGCTTGTAGCCTAGAATATTCAGAATATTATTGTGATTTACACCTGAGAAGACAAAGTCAAGTTAAGTCAAGTCACCTTTATTTATATAGCGCTTTAAACAAAATACATTGCGTCAAAGCAACTGAACAACATTCATTAGGAAAACAGTGTCAATAATGCAAAGAACTGCATAACGAGCTGCATAATGAGCCTTTCAGTCAGTTGTGTGTCACTGAGAGGGAAGAGTTACAAGAAAGAATGCGAGGACAAAATAATGTATATATTTTATGTTTGTAGTGTATTTAGAATATATTGAATTATCCCACAAAACAACTTGAGATTCACTTGCAAGTGCAGTTAAACAGTTTATTAGGAACAATCAAAGCTGATTTTTAGCATCATTACGCCAGTCACACAATCCTTCAGAAATCATTTTAAAATTCTGATTTTCTACTAAAAAACAAAAACATTTATTGTTGTTATTATTATTATTATTATTAATTTTGAAAAGAGCTGAGAATATTTTTTTTTCAGGTTTTTTTAATAAATTGAAAGAACATCATTGTTTGTAACATTTATCATATTCATCATTTTTATTTATCATCACATGTGCACTAAATAAAAGTTTTAATTTCTATATATACTGACTCCAAGCTTTTGAATGGTATATACACTTGGAGTAAGACTGAATGCTGAAAATGTAGCTTTGATCACAGGAATAAATTAAATTGTAAAATATATTCAAATAGACATAGTTATTTTAAATAGTAAAAATATTGAACAATATTACTGCTTTAGCAAACTGGTATTGACTGGTTTTGTGTACTGTTGGAATATATAAATGAACATCACATAACTAGCATTTCCAAAGTGTATATTATTTATGTGCTCTCAAATAAACTAAATGATAAACTACATTATTAACATTATTGTGATGGTCACTGATACTAGTAGTACAGTAGAACATTTAGATGATGTAAATGAAACTTTATAATGTTTCACTTGATTATACATTTAGTCAGGAATTATAGTTTGGAAACAGTCTAACTAGTAAAATGTGTATACATTACGTTAAACCTAGTACTAGTATATAAATAAATAAAAAGAGACTTACTTATGTTTATGATCTCTGCTGGATTAAGTGCTTCATTCTTTTTTTTAATCCTCAGCACATCTTTTTGGGGTGATTTATGTCGTATTCCTCTTAGCGTGACGCAAACAGTAAAATAATAATAAAAAGAACTTGAAGAACAGTCTCGCTGCTTTTTCTTCTGTGTGAGCCGCGCTCTTCAGTTTGAATCTGAATAGTGTTCAGTGCGGGGGCGTGGTCACATTAGAATCTGAATAGAGCGTTCAGCGCGGGGGCGTGGTCACATTAGAATCTGAATAGAGCGTTCAGCGCGGGGGCGTGGTCACATTAGAATCTGAATAGAGCGTTCAGTGTGGGGGCGTGGTCACATTAGAATCTGAATAGAGCGTTCAGCGTGGGGGCGTGGTCACATTAGAATCTGAATAGAGCATTCAGCGCGGGGGCGTGGTCACATTAGAATCTGAATAGAGTGTTCAGCGCAGGGGCGTGGTCACATTAGAATCTGAATAGAGCGTTCAGCGCGGGGCGTGGTCAAATTAGAATCTGAATAGAGCGTTCAGCGCAGGGGTGTGGTCACATTAGAATCTGAATAGAGCGTTCAGCGCGGGAGTGTGGTCACATTAGAATCTGAATAGAGCGTTCAGCGTGGGGGCGTGGTCACATTAGAATCTGAATAGAGCGTTCAGCGCGGGGCATGAACATTAGAATCTGAATAGAGCGTTCAGCGCGGGGCGTGGTCACATTAGAATCTGAATAGAGCGTTCAGCGCGGGGGCGTGGTCACATTAGAATCTGAATAGAGCGTTCAGCGTGGGGGCGTGGTCACATTAGAATCTGAATAGAGCGTTCAGTGTGGGGGCGTGGTCACATTAGAATCTGAATAGAGCGTTCAGCGTGGGGGCGTGGTCACATTAGAATCTGAATAGAGCATTCAGCGCGGGGGCGTGGTCACATTAGAATCTGAATAGAGTGTTCAGCGCAGGGGCGTGGTCACATTAGAATCTGAATAGAGCGTTCAGCGCGGGGCGTGGTCAAATTAGAATCTGAATAGAGCGTTCAGCGCAGGGGTGTGGTCACATTAGAATCTGAATAGAGCGTTCAGCGCGGGAGTGTGGTCACATTAGAATCTGAATAGAGCGTTCAGCGTGGGGGCGTGGTCACATTAGAATCTGAATAGAGCGTTCAGCGCGGGGCATGAACATTAGAATCTGAATAGAGCGTTCAGCGCGGGGCGTGGTCACATTAGAATCTGAATAGAGCGTTCAGCGCGGGGGCGTGGTCACATTAGAATCTGAATAGAGCGTTCAGCGTGGGGGCGTGGTCACATTAGAATCTGAATAGAGCATTCAGCGCGGGGGCGTGGTCACATTAGAATCTGAATAGAGTGTTCAGCGCAGGGGCGTGGTCAAATTAGAATCTGAATAGAGCGTTCAGCGCAGGGGCGTGGTCACATTAGAATCTGAATAGAGCGTTCAGCGCGGGGGCGTGGTCACATTAGAATCTGAATAGTGCGTTCAGCACGGAGGCGTGGTCACATTAGAATCTGAATAGAGCGTTCAGTGTGGGGGCGTGGTCACATTAGAATCTGAATAGAGCGTTCAGCGTGGGGGCGTGGTCACATTAGAATCTGAATAGAGCGTTCAGCGCGGGGCGTGGTCACATTAGAATCTGAATAGAGCGGTCAGCGCGGGGCGTGGTCACATTAGAATCTGAATAGAGCGTTCAGCGCGGGGGCGTGGTCACATTAGAATCTGAATAGAGCGTTCAGCGCGGGGGCGTGGTCACATTAGAATCTGAATAGAGCGTTCAGCGCGGGGGCGTGGTCACATTAGAATCTGAATAGAGCGTTCAGCGCGGGGGCGTGGTCACATTAGAATCTGAATAGAGCGTTCAGCGCGGGGGCGTGGTCACATTAGAATCTGAATAGAGCGTTCAGCGCGGGGGCGTGGTCACATTAGAATCTGAATAGAGCGTTCAGTGCGGGGGCGTGGTCACATTAGAATCTGAATAGAGCGTTCAGCGCGGGGCGTGGTTACATTAGAATCTGAATAGAGCGTTAAGTGCGGGGCGTGGTCACATTAGAATCTGAATAGAGCGTTCAGCGCGGGGGCGTGGTCACATTAGAATCTGAATAGAGCGTTCAGCGCGGGGGCGTGGTCACATTAGAATCTGAATAGAGCGTTCAGCGCGGGGGCGTGGTCACATTAGAATCTGAATAGAGCGTTCAGCGCGGGGGCGTGGTCACATTAGAATCTGAATAGAGCGTTCAGCGCGGGGGCGTGGTCACATTAGAAGATAATGAAGGGAGACAAGAAAAACGTTTTTTTTTTTCATATGGAGTACTTTAACACAGAATATCTGTTTTCGGCAGCACTTATTTAGTTTAAAAGTAGACATGTCAAGCTTTCTATAGATATATCGCTCATGTCTCTTCGTTGAGTATTCACAGAGTTACAGTTCATTTTAATGACGTGTTTGTAAATGAAGATCAGCGCAGACAAAGGCTGCAGACAGCACACCTTGTTTGTTATCTTTATTTTATAAGTGCACAAAGTTTTGTTGTTATTATGTCTGTATCCAAAAAAAAGTAGACCCTTTACAGATTCGATTGATGTATTGCTCTTATCTGTACGATTAAAACTGAAAGTGTAATTTAAGTTCTTTTTGGGGTTATCAGGAGAAAATTACTCATAACGCGTATCCGCGTTAGTCGTCTCCAGAGGGATAGTTTTTTTTAGGGGCTTCTGCCAGAGTGTTAGGACCCAGAAGTGGTGAAGCGTGATGTCAGATGTAGCAAGCAGATATAATTCACAACACCTATCCAAACCGTGAATCTGCTATGAGCAAGAGGTGGAGTGGAGGTGCACCATAATAAAATCCTGCCCTTTATTCAATATTCCGTTTCACTTGAAAATACATCACAACACTGATGTCAGTTGCAACTTACAGTTCACAGGTACTTATGATATTGATATTTTTCAAGGTATTGAAGTTAGAAATTCCTGTATCTTGACCATCAATTTCTCATAATTTGTCAATAAAATAAAAATGGGTTTTGTTCAAAGTAGCTATTATTCACATAGATCATTGATATGAATTAATATTTTGGTAATTCATTAAATATCATTATTCTGAAGTCATTGCATCTGTCCTTGTCTCCCCACTGCTATGGAACTAAAAAGGTAAAGTAGTACGCGTTGTTGTGGAGGCAGTGCGTTGCAAATTTCTACCAAAGTGTGACGTCACAATGCTGAGGAAGTATAAACAGTAGTCATTTTGGGAGCTTGGTTTCCAATGGACCCAGCACTGACTTTATCAACTCACCTTCACAAACCCAAATACACAGTTGACTAATGTTGGAACTGTTCATGTTTTATATCCTGCTGTCTCTCCAGTTTTTATCTCTCCAGTAACTACCATCTTATGGCCACAGTTGCCTCTGGCTTTTTCACTGAGGCTCAAAGTTTTTGATGAAGCTGCTAAATAGGGGCTTTATAGATTACTTTTTGGAGATGTTATAGTTGCTACAGGATTACTTTGTTACAAGAAAATGTTCTGTAAAGCTGTTTTAAAAGCGATATCCAAATAAATGGGACTTGACTGCCATAAATAGATCATCTAATAAGTGTCATTTTGAAGTGTGTGTGTAGGAGAGCGAGAGAAAGGTTGAGGGTTCAACCTAAAGTAATTGAGCGCGCTGTTTCAACATGAATTCACATTGTCTGCTCTGTTGTTATTGTACGGCACTGAGATGACATTTTAAACTCTTTCCAAGACATACAGAATAATGCCACGATGGCTTTTATGAGGTTGGATGTGTCACATTATCTTAGCAAAGCTGTCATAGTAGACCAACTTTAATTCTAGTAAATCTGTGTTTCAGCTCTGTGAGGCCCGAGGCCAGGGAAATCAGCTGCTTTTTAATATTTAAAATCACTTTTGCGGTCCTGTGACATTAAGTTCATTCTGCATGAATATTTCATAAATCTTTAGTTCAGCATAATTTCATGAAAGCTGCTAGTCTGGTGCATTTTTAAACATAACCCAAGTCTTGGAAAACTTGAAATAATGGCTTTTAAAGCTAGTAAATATAGCAAGAGAAACAATAGGATGAATTAATAATGTACACGTAAAGAATTCTTTAGAAATCTTTCATTTTAAATAAATGAGCAAGTCTATAAAAATGTAGATTTCATGTTTTATCAGGGTTATTACGATATGCTTACAACATTTGTTCATATTTTGAGCTGTAATTTTCAACAAAGAAAAGAATTCAGCCTACTACGATGGCAGATTTAAGGACTTTCCATTAACTATCAGTAAAGTAAAGTTGGTGCTGTAGTCAGGGTTGTGTTTCCCGAAAGCGTAGTTAGCCAACTATAACTGCACGTTTAACATAAACCCAACAGAGTCATTCTGCAATCTAGGGCACATTTCATGTCCATAGGTGTTAGTTTTTTTTTCTCAAAAGATAACTCTCTGTAGTGAGACGAGGCCTGACGACCCTCATAATGGCCAAGAGAGACTAGCAACTTAGGCCTCTACCTAACTCCAGCACTCTTCTGTCTCTAACTCTGACACATAAGGAACGACAGTGTTGTTTGAGTCAACAAGAGGAGCCAAAAAAAATAAAAATAGAGGAGCCAAAAAAGGAAGACTTTCTGTTTGACTCATCCGTGCTCTGCCTACAACTAAATCAAGCCTCTCCGTAGTGGTGGTCACAATTGACGTATTTCACAGTTGTCCTTTTATACTCTAGATGTGACATCACAGGCTGCCGCCTGCCAGTGTCAAGTTCATTGTCATGTTTACATTTACATTTACATTTACATTTAATCATTTAGCAGACGCTTTTATCCAAAGCGACTTACAAATGAGAACAACAGAAGCAGTCAGGTCAACAAGAGAACAACAACAGTATACAAGTGCCATGACAAGTCTCAGTTAGTCTAGTATAGAACGCATAGGTAGGTTTTTTTTTTTTTTTTAAAGACAAGAAAAGGAAAAGTGCCAGTGTTAGTTGGTTAAGTGCAGGCGAAAAAGATGAGTCTTTAGCTGTTTCTTGAAAATGAGTACGAATTGAGATTGGGAGGTCATTCCACCAGCTGGGCACAGTCCAGGAAAAGGTCCTTGAGAGTGATTTTGAACTTCTTTGGGATGGTACCACAAGGCGTCGATCACTTGCAGAGCGCAAACTTCTGGAGGGCACATAAGATTTAACCAATGAGTTTAGGTTAGTTGGTGCCATGCCAGTGGTCGTCTTGTAGGCTAGCATCAGTACCTTGAATTTGATGCGAGCAGCTACTGGTAGCCAGTGTAACCTGATGAGGAGAGGAGTAATCTTTGAAGACAACCCTCGCTGCTGCATTCTGGATCAATTGCAGAGGCTTGACAGTACATGCAGGAAGGCCCGCCAGGAGAGCATTACAATAGTCCAGTCTGGAGAGAACAAGAGCTTGGACAAGAAGTTGGGTTGCTTGCTCTGACAGGAAGGGTCTAATCTTCCTGTTTAGACTCATTCCTCATAGCACCCTCTAGGAGATGCAGAGCGAGTTTCCCATTCGAAAGGGAGAAACATTGCAGTGTAAGACCTGAAATGATCTCCCCATGAAACCAACATTCTGGAACTCTCAAAAAACAGAATTAGAGCAAATGACACCACGTTGCCCAAACTCCTCTCCTCGCTCATCAATGACCCGCTGTCCCCATCAGGCTTCACTGACAGTTTTTTTTATTTATTATTTTTTATTTTTCATATATATATATATATATTCAAATTGAGGTTAACCTGATCAATAAACTGACGTGGTTAATCGTACAATCAGAATCAGAATGAGCTTTAATTGCCAGGTTTTATTTACACATACAAGGAATTTGTTTTCATGACAGAATCTTCCACACTGTAACAGAATGACAGAAAACACAGATTAAAAATAAATAAACAAAATAAAAATAGAACAAGTAAATAAGGGATAAAAAATATACAAATATAGGTCTGTATGTTAACAAGAAACCCTGCAGTTTTCTGTAAAATAAAATAAGTATTGTTATTATCTTAACATTAATTTGTTAGCAAATTATTATATTGTTGTTTTTTGTTAATTTGATTTAGAAATCATTTAAATCTTAAATTGCAATTTTAACCAGAAAATAATAATTTTTCCCCCAAATCTTGCAGAAAGTGTGATACACACTGACATAAATGATGTGATTCATTCAAATCAAACATACTAACAGCGCTACTAAAACATGGCCCCCCCCCCCCAGACCCCCCCCCCCCCATGATGACTGTAAAGTGCTTTGGGTGTGCAGCAATATACAATAAAGTAACAATAAAGCATTATATAAATGCCTCATTCATTCATTCATTTAAAATTCTGTCTACAAGCTAATGTCACCTCATTAAAGTATTCTGCATCATTCATTCAACATTCAATGTTTTTAATTAACAAAACTCAAAAATAAAACATTCCTTTAATGATACAATCTAAACAAGGAATTACCATTTACCACAGCAAACCTGCACATCAGTGAATGTGAATCAGTGTCAGATCTCACCTTTCATATGAGGCAGGTATGAATAAACAACACACACACACACACACACACACACACACACACACAAACGCATACAGACATCTGTTGTTTTTATTTTTATTTATTTTATTTTAAAGTTATAGATTTTAAGATAATCCTAACCCCCACAGAAAACTTTTAGCATTTTATAATTACTATATATATATATATATATATTATTATTATTAATTTTTATAATTATTATTAATATTACAGGTGCACCTCAATAAAATAGAATGTCATAGAAAAGTTCATATATTTCAGTAATTCAACTTAAATTGTGAAACTCGTGTATTAAATAAATTCAGTGCACACAGACTGAAGTAGTTTAAGTCTTTGGTTCTAAAAAATTATAATACTTAAAAATTTAGTGAATTGTTGGCCTTCTGGAAAGTATGTTCATTTACTGTACATGTACTCAAAACTTGGTAGGGGCTCGTTTATCTTTAATTACTGCCTCAGTTCAGCGTGGCATGGAGGTGATCAGTTTGTGGCACTGCTGAGGTGGTCTGGAAGCCCAGGTTTCTTTGACAGTGGCCTTCAGCTCATCTGCATTGTTTGGTCTCTTGTTTCTCATCTTCCTCTGGACAATAGCCCATAGATTCTCTCTGGGGTTCAGGTCTGGTGACCAACACCATGGTCATTTAACCAGCGTTTGGTGCTTGTGGCAGTGTGGGCAGGTGCCAAATCCTGCTGGAAAATTAAATCAGCATCTTCAAAAAGCTGGGTAGCAGAAGGAAGCATGAAGTGCTCCAAGATTTCTTGGTAAACGGGTGCAGTGACTTTGGTTTCCAAAAAAACAATGGACCAACAGCAGCAGATGACATTGCACCCCAAATCATCACAGACTGTGGAAACTTAACACTGGACTTCAAGCAGCTTGGGCTATGAGCTTCTCCAGCCTTCCTCCAGACTCTAGGACCTTGATTTCCAAATGAAATACAAAACTTGCTCTCGTCTGAAAAGAGGATTTTGGTCCACTGTGCAACAGTCCAGTTCTTCTTCTCCTGAGCCCAGGTAAGACACCTCTGACATTGTCTGTGGTTCAGTAAATCTCTTGACACGTCTGTGTGTGGTGCTCTTGATGCCTTGACCCCAGCCTCAGTCCATTCCTTGTGAAGTTCACTCAAATTCTTAAATTCAGTTTGCTTGACCATCCTCATAAGGCTGCGGTTCTCTCGGTTGGTTGTGCATCTTTTTCTTTCACACTTTTTCCTTTCACTCAACTTTCTGTTAACATGCTTGGATACAGCACTCTGTGAACAGCCAGCTTCTTTGGCAATGAATGTTTGTGTCTTACCCTCCTTGTGAAGGGTGTCAATGATTGTCTTCTGGACAACTGTCAGATCAGCAGTCTTCCCCATGATTATGTAGCCTGGTGAATCAAACTGAGAGACCATTTTGGAGGCTCAGGAAACCTTGCAGGTGTTTTGAGTTGATTAGCTGATTGGCATGTCACCATATTCTAATTTGTTCCAATGAATTGGAGGGTTTTTGTTAAATGTGAGCCAAAATCATCACAATTAAAAGAACCAAAGACTTAAACTACTTCAGTTTTTGTGCATTGACTTTATTTAATATACGAGTTTCACAATTTGAGTTGAATTACTGAAATAAATGAACTTTTCCACAACATTCTAGTTTATTGAGATGCACCTGTATTTATTTATTTATTCATATCAGTTTTACACATGAGGACTTCCCCAAAAGGAGGTTTTTGGAGATTTTGTCAGGTTTAGCTCACTTTGGGCTACAAATTTGTCCACAAAATATGGTTTTACATAAAAGAAAAATTTAAGTAGGTACACACACACACACAGGATTTTTGCAATGTATACAGATACAGGCACAAATGAAACAGCTTATTTTAATTAATAGTAAAAAAAAAAAAAAAGATTAATAATAATTATAATAGTAATAATAAAAGGAAACAAGACTAGCCTTGAGTGTGAATAGTGCAATGCCAGAGATAAGATGAATGGTTCAACTGAAATATTGTAATAATTAATATTAATCAAACACAGCCCATTGCTGCCATTACATAAATTATTGTCCGGACTAACTATAGTACAATGTGTGAGTGAGTGAGCTTTTGTTGCCATGCAGATCATTTATTTTACAGCATAAATTTGTAACTGACCAACAGTAATTCAAAGACGCAACAGCCCATTTATTAGATGACAAATATAAAGGAGCTGTGTCATATGATAAATTAAAATAATACATCATTGTGCACTAATAATAAAACACCACTACGCTGTCTAAATGTTTCTTCTATGTACATTGGTGCTAAACTCCTGTCATACATCTGTCCTTTCAGTCTGTCTCTCTCATCAAACACACCTGATTCCAGCCTAGCAATCTAAAACAATGCATTTATGAGTTCAGCCACGTCTGTTAGATGGTTGGAGATTACATTACAGATTTAGCCACTGCACATTGTTGCTGTTCTCGCATTAATGAGACGAATGAATTGACGGTAACACTTCATAATAACTTTCATTAATCATTTACAAACATTATGCAGGGCTTAATGGATCATTTAGGTAATATACAGTGTATTCAAATAGCTAGAAATGTGAGATAATGTGTTTGTTAATGTTTACTAATACAATTATTAAACATTACCCAATGATTAACATTTCATGTAAATGAAAATGCTAACAAATGTCATTAAACTTCATAATCACGCACATCTTGAAAATCTACAAATAAATGTTAACAGATGTTATAAAATGCTGAAAAGCTTGTGTTAATGCACAACACTTGTGATCCGGGTAGGTTAGGGACAGGTTTGGGGGTTTAAGGGTTGGTTAAGGGGTCAAAAGTGCACACGGGTCAGTTTGATCACTATAAAGGAACATCCCTTTACCTTACAGTATATTGTTTTGATAAATTATAAATTAAGTTTTTTTTTCCCCCTTCCTGTTGATGTATGATTGAAGAAATATACATTTTTTTAATGATCCACAATAGTATACTAATATTAGAGTTGAGGTATTAAAAATCCTAATGAATAAAATGTTAACGTGAACAGTTTGTGAAGTGCTCAAAATGAAGGAAATTAAGCTAACATTTGTAAATGTAAAAAAGAGCATTAGCTAATATTTGAACTGAAGTTTAATGAAATTTGTTAGCATGCAAAAGTACATTAACAAATAAACTTGTAATCATTGTACAATTTCTGTTAAAGGGGTCATATGATGCAGTTTTTCCTTTCTCTTTGGAGTGTTACAAACTCTTGGTGCATAAAGAAAATCTGTAAAGAAAAGTTGTAAAGACTAAAGTCTCAAATCCAAAGATATATTCTTTATAAGAGTTAAGAGTCAACCACAACCTCCTAAAATGCCTCATTTAAACACACCCTCACATGTCTACATCACGATGTGGGAAGATTTTCATAACACCGCTCAAATATTCTTGCAAAGAAAGAAGGTGTACCTTTTATTTTCTCTGTTGCCGCTGCTGTCATGTTGTTGTCACTGTGTGTTTGGTCGGAAAGCGAAATTACTTTGTTTGGTCTTTCAAAAGAGGACATGACTAGAAATCAGTGGTTAAGTTGTATTTACAACACTGTTCCAGAACAGTTCAACCCAAATATTCAGATGTGTGCAGCACATTTTACGAAGGATGAGTTTCCTGAACCAGTAGCCTGCAATGCATCAATCTGGCGCTACTGACTCACAGCCTGTAAGTACATTATTTATATTTAAATAATTTGCCAATGATGATTCAAACATGAGTTTTGAGCAGTGTAGAGTGGCACTTGTTGTTTGTTGTTTCTCAGATCACAAATGCAGACATAGTTTTATGTTTACACAACGCAGCACGTAAAAAGACAGTATAAGTCATAATAATCAGTAATTATATCCTCACTGGATACAACTAATTCCTCATTTGTAATGGGTTTTATTTGGTTTGTCTCGTCTAGTGATGTCCGGCTCGTGAACGAATCGTTCTGTTTAACTGGATCTTCTTAGTGAACCTGTCAAACCAGTTCACCAAATCAAACTGAATCATTTGAAACAGTTCGCGTCTCCCTTTATGCACTAATCCACAAATTACTTAAGTTATTCAGTTTATAAATGTGCCTTACACTCCCTCTGATGTGAAATAAACAAATATCCAGAGTTATTCAGTTACTCCTAACAGTACATTGACTGAACTGCTGAAAGAGAAGCGATGATGGGATGTGCGTAAAATTTACGTCACATGCTCAAGGTAATCAGCCAATCACAATGCACTTGATAGCTGGCCAATCAGAGCAAACCTCACTTTTTCAGAATGATGAGCTTTGTAAAAAAACGATGCGTTTCAGAAAGGCGGGGCATAGAGGAGAAACAATAACATGCATTACATGGAAAATAATGTGTTTTTTTTTATCTAAAACCACATAAACACATTGCACTATACCAAATACACAAAATAATGTTTTTTAGCAGCATCATATGACCCCTTTTAATATCATTTGTAGATTTTGAAAAAGTGCATTATCATACTAACTGAAATTTGAATGACAACTGTAAACATTAACCAATGATCCATTAAACATTATATAATGTTTGTTAATGATTTATTAATTAAAGTTATTATAAAGTGTTTATGAACATCTCCCAGATCTCACCAGACAGAGGTGAATCCAGAGGTTTGTGAATAAAGTCTAGAAGACTGAACGGACCGTGTTACTGTTGTTTGTCTGCTGCTCTTGAGCTCTGTACATTTACACATTCAAAACAGTTTCTGCATGGCTGCCACATTAAAACAGCTTTCTAGTTTGGCCTGGCAGTTCAGGCATTGACTTTGGCGAACCTTTTTTAATTGCCTCACATTGCTTTGAAAACTCGCATAGGAAAGTCCTAATTGTTAGATCTCTTTCAAAGCTCTTTCAAACCGTTAACAGACAATCAACCTAATGTGACTTTTTTTTTAAGCTGATGCAGCTGCGAAGTTGTTTCTTTTCTTTTTCAAAGAGCGATTCTGTTTTGAATGCATGAGAGCGTATTTCCACCTCGGTAGAGCTGTGAGTTCAGCACTGCTGTGTCAACTCATCGCATGTGACATGCTGTTGGACTTGCAGTAATGCAACGCATTTGATGCTAATGGAAAGTGTGAAAGTGCACCTGCAGGGGAGATAATGTTGCTATTTAGGGTCAGGAGTTGCACATTAGTGAAAATTATATCACACATTATTTTAAATAATTAGGCAAAGTGTTTAATTTAGCATTTTTTAAGCTATTTAGTTCTTTTGTCATTGAATATGCCTTTAGATTACCCACATTACTGATGAGAGGGAACATTTGCCAACTGAGTTCCAGCCAATCACTGTGGAGCCTGATTGCTGATTGCCTGACAGCATTAAACCCAAACCATTCACAGAGCAAATCAGAATCTGATTTGAGGAAATATGCTCAAGCTTTTTCTGAACATTTCTGATCTATTCGACCAATTCAATCAGAAAGCAGGACCAGTAATTCTATATCTTTATTCATTCTGTTGTGTTGAAGAACATTTATACAAATAACAGCAGAAGAAGAACTAATTTCTGACCCTTTGGCTCATTTACGGTGGGCTGCATTTCTAATTTTTCACCATAGATTTACATTGGATAAAATGCGGTCCGTTGTTGAGCCCAGGAGGGCAGCATCACTCTCTGCCCCTCGTAGTCTAATCATCACTTAGACTTTAAATAACTGCCTAAGCCATGTGCTAAATTATAATGTATCCAATTATTGTCAGGGACAACCTCTGAAAACACATGAGAGACAGGTGAGCACAATTAGACCAACTAGGGTAACAAGAGGGTGTGGTAAAGAGGAAACAAGGAGGAGGGGCTAAAGGAAGCACATGGACAAGGAAAACAAGGCCATGTGCTGAAACAAGACATAGACACGAGAAAGTAAAACACAAGACAAACAGTGTCAGTGCAAAACTCTGACACTACCACCCTCCCAATGGACGGCTCCTGGTGTCCACTCCAACGGTGGGATGAAAGTCAGCATCATAAGTGGTTAGCACTGTGCTTGGGCAGACTGTACAGGAACATCTTCAGAGGTCATGACAGGGAGAGTGGTATACTTGGGGACAGCCTCCACAGATCAAACATGAACACACTCACACTCACAGCTAGAACACACTCTGAGGGACTCCTTAGAAGCAACAGATAGCTGGTCTTGTATGATCTCAGTGAGTGCAACTTCTAGCAGAAACAGCCTCTGAGGGACTCGTCAGAAGCAGCAGATAGCTGGTCTGGTATGATCTCAGTGAGTGCAACTTCTAGCAGGAACATCCTCTGAGGGACTCGTCAGAAGCAGCAGATAGCTGGTCTGGTATGATCTCAGTGAGTGCAACTTCTAGCAGGAACATCCTCTGAGGGACTCGTCAGAAGCAGCAGATAGCTGGTCTGGTATGATCTCAGTGAGTGCAACTTCTAGCAGGAACATCCTCTGAGGGACTCGTCAGAAGCAGCAGATAGCTGGTCTGGTATAATCTCAGTGAGTGCAACTTCTAGCAGGAACATCCTCTGAGGGACTCATCAGAAGCAGCAGTTAGCTGATTTAGTGTGATCTCAATGAGTGCAATTTCTAGCAGGAACAACCTCCGTGGGCTTAACAAGACAAAAAGGAACAATCTTCAAGGACGGGACAAAACGTATAGCATAGCCTCCTCAGATGGCTGACAACTAGAAGGAATATCCTCAGAGGGACTCGTCTGAAGCAGCAGACAGCTGGTCTGGTATGATCTAATTGGGCGCAACATCTAGCAGGGACAACCTCCATGGGCTTGACAAGACAAAAGTGTCAACTGGCAAAGACGACCTCAGAGGACATAACAGGACCGACAGGAACATTTTATATGACCATAACTTGACAGATAGGAGCACCGCCTAAGGCCATGACCCGATAGGTAGGAATGACCACTGTAGGTCTGACAGGACAGGCAGGAACACTTTGCATGGCCCAGATGTGACGGGTAGGAACAAGACTTGAGGAGTTGACAATATAAGAACTATGGCCATGACCCAACTGGCAAGGACTACCTCCGAGGACATAACAAGACTGACAGGAACATTTTATATAGCCATAACTTGACTGGTAGGAACACCTTCTATGGCCATGACCCAACTGGCAAAGACGACCTCAGAGGACATAACAGGACCGACAGGAACATTTTATATGACCCTAGCTTGACAGGTAGGAACACCGTCTAAGGCCATGACCCAACAGGCGGGAACATCCTGTGTAGGCGTGACAAGACAGGAACATTTGTATGGCCAGACAGACAAAGTAGGTAGGGACAACCTCTGAAGGTGTGATCTCTGGACACTGGACACAGTATTGACAGGAACATTTTCTGTGGACATGACAGGAGTGATCTCTGGAGAACTTGACACACGACTGACAGGAACATTTTCTGTGGACATGACAGGAGTGATCTTCTGGGGGACTTGACAACATCTGTGGACATGACAGGAGTGATCTCTGGGGAACTTGACACATGACTGACAGGAACATTTTCTGTGGACATGACAGGAGTGATATTCTGGGGGACTTGACAACATCTGTGGACATGACAGGAGTGATCTCTGGGGAACTTGACACACGACTGACAGGAATGTTTTCTGTAGACATGACAGGTGTGATCTCTGGACACTTGACAACATCTGTGGACATGACAGGAGTGATCTCTGGGGGACTTGACAGGAAATTTTTCTGTGGACATGACAGGAGTGCTCTCTGGGGGACTTGACACATGGCTGACAGGGTAGACATCTGATGGTGTGAAATGAAAGTCTAGAACAGTCTCTGGTATAACTACAGTAACAAAGTCAAATAGGCCGGGAGGTTTGGAAGAATATCCTTGTGACTGTGACTTGAGGTTCTGATAAGGCAACCAAACTAGACACCTCTGGACCAGGTTCCAAAATTGACTGAGGACGACCTTGGGGGCTATTGAAATACGCTCCTGGGCCACAGGAAGAAACTCAAGAACTGACTCATGAACAGCCTCGGGGGCTGACAAGCTGCCCCAGGCTGCAGGCTCCAGGGCTGCAGGAACAGATTCTTGATAGCCCTTGGTGTTGATGAACTGCCCTCTGGGGCTGGATCCTACACTGGAGCGAGCTCTGGGGCTGGATTGGCTTGGATAACTTTAACTCTCTCTGGAATGATTTGAACGGACTTGAAGCAAGGATGACTGCAGCAACCTCAGTGGAGTTTGAAATGGACTTGACTGATTCAAAAATGACCATAGTTCAGGAGAATTTGGTGCGAACTTGACTAGATTGGGGATAGCTGCAGCAAATTTGGTCAAGTCAAAGGTGCCTGGGACTGGTTTGACTAACCCAGGGGTGCTGGCAGCAATCACAGAAAACTCAGGGGTATCTGAAACTGACAAGACACGATTAATAAATCAGGGCAAAAAAATTCACTAGACAAAATAAAAAAAAAACTGGAGCAGTGAAGCTCATCTGCTGGGTCCTGAATATGGCTGGTCCGTAATGTCAGGGATCTAGGAAGGAGGACCCAATTGCAGTGAGATATAAAGGTTTTATTGACAAGAAAGACTGATACAAGAGGTAGTGAAGTGTATAACAGATACCACAACAGGAACACAAACAGGAACAGCTAGTGAAGGCTTCAGGAAAGAACTGGCAGAATACTTTGGCAACAGAGGGGGCAGCTGATACCAGGCTGATGGAGAAGACCATACAAGGCACCATAGAGCAGAGCTCAGACACTTGATGAACGACTCTGGAGACACACCAGATGCCAGGCAGGACACATGGGGACAGGTCAGAAACTCGAACACAAGACTAGACAGGACAAAGCTCCACAAAAACCCAAGTTAAATTCAAGACAAAGAATATAAACCAATGAACTAATAAAAGTAAAACCAATTTAACCAAATTAAGAGAATGATCAAACAAAACCAAGAATCAAGAATAGAAAAACTAAATAAATATTACAAATGAAAGTGTTACGGCCAGCTCATAACCGCAACAAAGATGGGACAGCCACACCACTGAATTAATATAATTAATATTTATTACAAGATCTAGGGGTTTACAGAATACAAAATGCAGACAACGATCGATCCCAAAACGAGGCAACCCGAGGCCAACCGGAGATGATGTCAACTCTCCGTGCCTCGCTCATTGCATAAAACCACGATATTTATCTCCACCTCCTAATGGGAGTCAGGTGTCCTGTATCTCTGCGGCCGCCTGCAACACAAGGAAAAAACAAAACCAAATACCAAGAAAGGAACACACCCATACCCATAACAAAAGCAAAAGGCAAGAACAAACAAATTACTAAACAAGGAGCAAGACAAGAACGTAGAATTACAAAGACTAGACAAAACAAGGGCACAAGACCAACCAGACAGGGAGACACGAACACACATTCAGCCACCTCCACAGACAGAGACGGGGTGAGAATGACCACGGACCAGCAAACACAAAAGGGTAAGGTGCACTATAAATAGGGAGGAAAATACATGAGGGACAGGTGAGCACAATTAGACCAACTAGGGTAACAAGAGGGTGTGGTAAAGAGGAAACAAGGAGGAGGGGCTAAAGGAAGCACATGGACAAGGAAAACAAGGCCATGTGCTGAAACAAGACATAGACACAAGAAAGAAAAACACAAGACAAACAGTGTCAGTGCAAAACCCTGACAACTATCTACAAAACTATTGAAAATGCTAAACGCTGAAGTTACAGTTGATTAGGTTTGTAGAGAAGTCTATGTTTTTAAGTAGATCAATATTTAGCAGAAAATAAATGTCTGAATGAAAAGTTAAAAATGAAAGTTTATGGGCTCTATAATACACCCAGCACAATGCGACGCAAGGCGCAGCGCAAGCGTGTTTGCTAGTTTCAGTCCGGCGCCGTTTGCATTTTCCCGTCCAGCGCCACGCCGTTTAATAAGCAAATGTATTTGCGCTCATTTGTGCACCCATGGGCGTGCTGTCTAAAAAAGAGGTGTGTTCAGGCTCTTTGCTGGCGCAATGCTATTTTAAGGAGCTGAAAATAGACAGCACCATAGACCAGCTCAAACCTATATATATATGTCATTGTAACAGATATGCAGTTCATCAATTCATTGGTTCTGAACTAATGAATCACGGTTCATTGAATCTAAAACAATGCAAACCCAAAGCTTGTAGATTATGAATTCAGGCATATAAACCCAACTCTCTCTAAACAAAATGCCTGGCGCCAGCCTGGCTGGATTTAAATTATTTACGACACTCCGGACAAGAAAGTCACGTGAGCAGCCTCAAAGGAGAAACGAAATACATTCCACAACACACACACACACATAAGCACACACACACAATTTACGCTCTTTATGTAAATCCTTAATAATATGTATTTTGAATAGGTTTGTGTGTTGCATAAAGTGGTTAATCCTGTTATGTGAGGATTATAAATTGCTGACTTGTAAATTGGAAATGCTTCTCCTAATTTAATGTTCTCAATAGTGTTGTCACGATACTAGAATTTCTAACTTCGATACGATACCTTAAAAATATCGATATTCGATACCATTTTCGATACCACGGAGAAAAAAACTGCCACAATATTAAGGGGTTATTTTTTTATTTAAAGCTAAATATAACAAGTCTAGAACATATATTTTACATTAACAAAAATGTCCTGAGGTAGTGCACTTGTTCAAAAGCCTCTCAGATTGCATTACATTCAAAAACCAATAAAGTGCAAGTAAAAAAAAAAGTGCAATCTTTTGTATTTCCAAGTAAAATCAAATCACAATGTCAACAAAAGATACTTAAACTTCAAGAAAAAAAAATCAGTGCAATCTTATGCATCAAGTATCAAATTAGTAAACAAAATAATTAAATGGAATCTGTTGCTGCAGTTTTATGCAGATTTTCTCTACAGAGGTGAGTGAGATTGACACCCATTACTGTATCCTACAGTTGTTTTGCAACTTTCTGATTTTGAGCTAGGAACACCAGCATGTCAATGTGCTCCTCTGTAAGTCGTGCCCTTCTCGCACTGCAAATGAGCCCTGATGTACTAAATACACGCTCTGAAACTGAACTTGAAGCAGAGATACACTCTGTTGAGTTTGTTTGAGTTCTGTTTCTGCACCCTCATCTTCTCTGGATGATGAACCCTCTCCATGTTCACACTTTTTTTCCCCCTGTATGTTTGCTAACAGACTCTTCAGATCTGATTTAGTTTTGAGCATTGCTCATCGGTCATAAAAGCTGTTTAATACATTAACGTTATTTGATGAACAAATTTAAACGCAAACGTGCGTGCATCACACGCAAAAACAGTGCTCACTGGATCGACATGAAGTCGTCAAGTCACCTTTATTTATATAGTGCTTTTAACAATACAGATTGTGTCAAAGCTCTTAACAGTATCAAATTGGAGGATAGAGTGTCAGTAATGTATAATAATAATACCAACCTCGAGAAATTCTTTATACAGATCCGGGTGTCGGTCTCTCATGTGCTTTGCTATATTAGTGGTGTTAGCGCCTTTTGTTAGGACTGTTCTGTAGCATTTTTGCATATTGGCTTGCTTGTGTCCTTCGGCTTTCCATGTTCATTTGCCTCATATGCAAAATATTTCCAGATAGCACTCCTGCTGTGTTCCTTATCAACCAAAGCCGGTCACGCGGGGGCTGCACTCGCCATCTTTCCATTCACTTCACTTTTGCTAACCAGAGCGAATGAGACGAGTGCGAGTGCGAGTGCGCATGCGCGTGTGGTGGTTGTCAACGCGCCTTTGGAGAGAAGTGAAAGTGAAAGCTCGGCTAGTATCGATACTTCGGGAAATTAGTATTGGTACCGTTCAGATATTTCAGTATCGATATTTATCAAAATATCGATATTTTTGACAACACTAGTTCTCAAATAGAATCATGAGTTGTAACCCTACCCCCCTGACCAGGTCGTAAAACTTTATGACCTAACAAACAGGACAGGAAAGCTAACTGTTAGAAAAGAGAATAGTACCCTTTTCTTTTCTCAATGTATTCTAAATGTATTGAGTATTGCCTTTTTGTGCAGTAGATGTTTTCCCATATAAATTGGAGTATCTGCAGTGTTATCATGTGTTAATCAAACTTTAAATGTGTGTAATTCTGCATATGAATGTAACGTCATGTTTCTATCAGTTATATATGTAATTTATGGTATCTTTATAATCGTAAAAATCTGACTGTGTCGAATCTCGACGACAAATTACAAAAAGATGCATCGTTTCAGAAATACATTCTTTCTTAAGAAAAATGTTCAATTCTGTCAGCTATAACTCACGCGAGGGGGTGTTTCCCCAGAGACAAAGGAAAGTTTTTCCCGCTTCAGATCGCGGACGTTCATTGGTTCATTGGTACAAAGGACCAGGCTCACACGCACGCTGGTCTGGTGAGTCATAAAGAGACCACATGCAAGTATCATTCTCTATGGAGATTTAAATGCTGCTTAAAGTTTGTCTATTACCTTTTCAAGGTGATTTGATTCGTTGTTGTCTTTCAAGGGTTACTGTCTGTGAGTTTGCATAACTGAGCTTGTAATTCTGTGATCACGCCTAATTCTCTCACCCCTCTCTCTCATCCTCTCTCACTCATTCTCTCTCTCTTTCTCTCTCTCTCTCATTTGGATTCCGTTATGTCTTGTACAAAGTTTACTGTCTGTATTTTCGTACGCGTATTTACTCTGTGTGATGTGTAGTTTGATGTATTATTAGTTCAATTATTAAAAACCAATATATATTCATGATTGCCTCTGACTGAAACGCTCACTTCACGAGTCAATGAAATGTCTGATCTTTAGCTACAAGCTCTTTACATTTTAGTAACCGAAATTTCATAATGATAGGATAATGTTTTCATGGCCAGAGAATATTTTTCCTTGAATTCTAAGAAGTGATAACTTTATTGAAAGTTAATAAGTTAATCTTACGGCGGTAATCTTATTTGCGGTAATTTACAGTAAGAGATATAACTATAATTGATATGAAGAATGGAATATTGACATATTAATGAGTAAATTACAGTGCCTTGTAATGAGTTATTGATATATACAATTGACCTATTTTTCATCTTCAATAATTTTAATGTAACTGTCATATGAGATATATATATTAATCATATTCCTGATTAATTATTAAAATTCCCTATATAACATTTGAGTTAATTATAATGCACAACCCAGTGCGGCTACATCATAATGGATAGTCATCACATGTATCAGAATTTGGCTATTTGGCTCACACACAAGCAGCTCCGTATCATCTCGGAGACGCCTTCTGTCTTTGCGCTTGCCAAATTCCGTCGTGTAAATAGCAAATCCGTCGTGGCACGAGTGCAACTGGCTCTTAAAGGGAATGGAAGATGAGACTCTGATTGGTTTATTGCACATTACGCCCAAAAAACACCCATTACTCATTAAGAGAATAGGGACAACCTGTTTAGACCATGCACCGGGCGCGCCAACCATTTTTTCGTCGTTAAAATAGCAAAAGTGGATTTGGACACAACCTGAGTGCACCTGAGCCGTGTGCTTTACACTTTGCGTTTAGATCGTTAAAATAGGGCCAATGTCTTTAAATTTGCACAACCTGAGTGCACCTGAGCCGTGTGCTTTACACTTTTGCTCTACTGCACTGAACTGACCTCAGAACAGCTGTAACCTATGCACTTCTAGAGCAATCCTCTCCCTCCTGTACTGATGCATGGCTCTTGCTCACTTATGAGTTCAGACACTGACATTTCAAATGGGCTCGTGGGGATTGCAAGCAGCCTCCGTGTTGATTCTGTTCTGTAAAAGGCATTGTTTGATCCATCAACGCTGCTTTACCACAGCCGTATGGTGGGTGGGCATGACAGCATTCTGTTTGGAGGAGAATCTGCTCACAACTTCACAAAAAGTTCCTTTTGAGAGCTGTCTATGGTGTCTGCCTTTAGGAAATGATTCTTTAGAAAGCACATAGCTGGTGTCTAGACACATTTTCATTGTCTAATGGAAAACTATTATAAGGCTTTCTGGATTTTCAGCATTTTAGCTCTGTTCCAAAATCTAGATCCTGCTGAAATCATCATCTCAGCTTTTTTAAATGAGTCAAAGGTAGCATAACAGCTCAGTAATGAGGCAGAACTAATGAACATGAACCAACCAGATGCAGTGCTGTGCAGATCGATCAGTGTTTGACATCACAGCACCACGAGAGCGATTCAAGTCTCCCATGATGCTTTGATTGTGTCCTATCAGTCTGTGCAGCGCCGCTTCAAGCCAACACCAACTGAAAACAACAACAACCATGAAGCGGCCACATAACTAGGTCATGTGATAGGAAAGGGAATCACATGACTAACGACGCTTAAAAATACAAGGCATGGTGTAAACATGAACCAAACCTCAAAACAGACATGACACCACTAGACTCTGGTGTTGGTCACAATATGGAAGACAAGATCTGTCTCTACTTCAGTTTCATGGCAACTTGGAAAATGGAGCACAGGTGGAAGTGTTAAGTTCTGGAGAAACGTGGAACCGTGGAAGCTGTGAAATCTCCATATATTAGCACGCTCACAGAAAAGTGTCCAGCCTGAGGAAGAACCAAGCGTGTGGAAGCAGACTCTTCCTGATGTGATGTCCTGTGGGACTGATGGAGCGCAGAGTGAGTGTGCTCCGCATGTCTCTAGCAATCTGATTAATATCTGATCAATGAGACAAACACATCTGTGAAGAAAAGATTTAATCATGCAGACTTTTCAGGAGCCTAATCAGTGGTTGAAAAGTCTGAAATCTGCTGGGAGGTGACAGGAGGTCCACTTATAAGATTACTTCCCATGATAGCAGCGCATATTAAAGGTGACATAGATTCAATAAGAGATAATATCCAGTTATGTTTATGAACTACCATCTATAATGGCCTCAGAGAAAAACACTGTCTCTGTTCAACAGCACATGGCAGGCTATATGCAGCACTGTGAATCCTCATTTCACTGTATGATTGTTGTTGAATATTATAATAATAAGTGCCCATAAAATCGACCTTTTATACTTGGGGAAGCTGTATTTTGTGCTCATTCATCTGGGGCCTTTTTATAATACTTTCTTGACAGTTAAAAAACACAGACAATCCATCAGTTACAAAAAGAAATATAAAACCTGTGCTCGTAGAAAGTTGTTGAAAAATTAAATCAAATATTTGGTAATAATATTGCATAACACTATAAACTCATAAGCTGTTTTTGAGGTAACACCAGAAGAGTAACAAGGTGTGTGTGTGGGGGGGGGGGGGGGTGGGTAAAGTCAGTAGAATTCAGTCCAATGTGATAATGTGGACTAGCATTTTAGGCCAAATGTATGGAGCTTAATATATGACAAAACTTTCTGAATTTGAATTGTGTAAATTTGAATTATTGACAAAAGTCAATTATGAAAACTGAGGTAATATGAATTAATTTTGTATTAATAGGAATACTACAAAACTGTATATTAATATTTTATTTTGAATTAAGAAATGATTCCATTACTACATTAATAAATTATTATATTAACCAAAGTCTATGTTACCACACTGTATTGCACGGAATATAGACAGCATTTGAATGAAGTTCATCATGAATTAATGTTAGAAAGTAAATAAAATAGGCCTACATAGGCAATACATTTTTATCCATCCCAGTCTTGTAAGTCCATTAACTGATCGTCTTTTTTCTGTAATATTTGTATGTTAATGTAATTATTGGTTAGATTGTTTATATTGTCAGGATATGTCTCACATCGATCACGATCACTGCCCTCATTCTCCTGCTCCAAAATTGTTATATTGGATTTTTTTTATACAACACAATGCTTTGGGTTATATTAACTTCACAAAATACAAATCAAATAAAACTAATAGTCACCTTGTTGCTATAACACAGATTAGCTGTAGTTTATATTCAGTTTTGTTAAATGACACTTGACAATAATACAAATTGACACAAATCAAATAGTTTGTCGTATTTTAAGCTCCATACAACAGAAAATACTCAATACTCTCATTATCAGAATGAGCAGAACACAACATCAGGGTCGTACCTCCTGTTAGGTCAATGATAGCTTTGGTTCTCATTTTAAACAAACACTTTTGTGTATAGTTTGTATAAATATAGAAAACAGAAGCTAATCGGTCTAAATATTACATTCAGGAATTCAATTCAGATTCAGATCTAGTCACTAAAATGATGACGCTGCTTTGAATAGTGTGTGTTGTTCCTCAGTCAGATGATAGAAGGGAAATCATTGGTGACTGGGATCTGTTTCTTCCTCTTCATACACAGAAAGCATCTTCCTCTGGGCAGGTCACTGCTGATGGAAAGTGCTGGAGATTTACATCGTGATTTTTGCTATATGGCCTGCAAGAATCTCTAGGACGGGGGAAAACATGTTTAGAGGCCCAAGAAAGGAGTATTTCATCATTTTAATTGCAGTTCTCTAACTGGTTTCCTTCTGCTGGTGGAATGAGACTCTGGAGGAAGGCTGATAAATGTAAGACCCCGGCAGCTGTTACTATAGACATTTTTATCTTATAAATTATTATTATATAGAAGGATATGAGAAGAGAGATTTCTGCTGTACATCAGGGAACAATGCCTTATAGAGAAAGTTAAACTGAAGGCCAGTTTGATTGTGTATCTTCAGCCAATGGCAGGTCTATTTCACACCTACATAGAAGCAATTAACCACAACTTCAGGCAAAATATGAAGCAGCACATGACCTCCAAGTGTTTGTGTTGAGCTGAAACAGCTTGTGGTGTGTGTTCCTTTATTTTACTTTATTTATATATTTAATAAGTAATTTATTTTTATGTGAAGGCAAGGACATAAACTGGACTCTACTGTTCCAATCAATGGTAGACTTCACAGGGTACTCTTGCACCTTAAATGAGATTTCAACTCAAAAAGGCAGTGAAAGTGTCCAGTTTGAAGGGAACTGAGAAAGAGCATAGGGAATAAGGGTACACGGACACATCACTTCACAGGAAGCGTTCAGTTTATTACAAGTGAGTTACTCAAATATTTTACTCATACTCAAATCCATATCTTGTGTCCAAATCTTAACTTCTGTGAAATGGTTCTGGTAATCTTACAGCACTATAGAGGAGGAGACTAACGAGCAGAAGAGTGTCATGATCCAACAGATATGACACGCTTTCCAAACTAGACCACTGCTACAATGATCACTCTTTCACTGTGTCATCACAGAAATGATCTAGAGTTTCACATGAAATCTCCAGCTTGATCATGGCTGTGACATACACAGTTCATCCTGTCCTGGCTTCATGTTTTGATCAGTAATGCATTAACACAAATCAAGCCATTTCACAGCTACTCTAAACTGGACAAACGAGACAGGATTGATGTCTTAATAAACGATACTTTCAGAAGAAAATAACAAACACAAGCATCAGAGAAAAGTGTAATGCAATTAAGTATCCACAAAAATCCAATCTGCTTTTTTACATCACAATGTACTCGTGGTAATTTGCTTGAAAGAACATTTAGGGTAAGTTTACATGACAACAATGTACTAAAAAAAGCAAATTATTTTCCTATGCATTTTTGTCTTCAGTGTGATGTACAGATGACAGCAATGTTAAAGTGATCCCCCTTCACAGGGATCCGGGAAAACCACTAAACACACTGCATTATTTGATACAAATACACATTCTTATAGACAGAGCATGTTATACACAAGTGCATGTTCTCACTGTGTCATGATTTTGTAGTTTACACTGAGATGATGATGATGGTATTGTTTTCAGAAACTTGCACTTTGAAACCCTTTTTCAAGCATGTGTGTTTTCAGGCCCCAGAATGTGGTGGTTGTGTTAATGAATGGCCAAACTGATGTGTGAAGAGCACACTCAGGATGACTGCAACAACACTGCGTTTAATATCACGAGCAAATAACGACGAACACTAAACACAGCTAGACGAGCCGTCAAACAGGTGCAGTCTGAGGATCAATCTTCACCGAGGCCTTACTGTTTCATCTCTACAGTGTTAGACCTGGACTTGAAGGGTCAACTTCATTAGCCCTCTTGTTAAGAGTGACCTTGATTTTGTGGAAAATGTCAGATGATTCAGCGAAAGCACAAATTCAGGGTGGTGATGCCCTGCTTGCTCAGCGATCAGCCGAGTTTAAACATGACACTGGCATTGCTTCTGAGCAGATGTTTTTGTCCTCGTGGAGCTGTGGTCACCCTGAGCACTGAGGAGCACTTAGAGAGCGTCTCTCAGTAAGGTCATGACCACAGATCCAGTTTAATAAAGCTTTTATGCCCTTCACAAACAAGCACAGATCACAGATTTACTTGCACACTTTCAGCTCTCTGGTGGTTTGGAGAGAGTAAACAGTCAAAGCACGCTTACTGAAGCGCTTTCCCGCTCTGTCTGTCAATTTAACATCTGACACAGAACAGAAAATATAGCTTCACCTCTATGTATACAGTATTTGAATGCATCAGTACTCTACGGTCTGAAGACCAACAGTGACGATGGTCAAGTATCAAAACATTTTGGATTCCAGCTCTGTTCCTACAGTAAGATGCTGGTACGAACCTGTTGATAAAGCACAAAATCTCAGCACAGTGCTCCCATTTAATGATTTTTGGACATTTTCTCACCTGGTACAGCATGGCTCAGGTACGAGTCCTGTGAAACACAAGACACTCCACAAATGTAAGTAAAGTAAAGTTCTTCACCCTCATTACTCATTTAAGACTTCAGCATGCCCCTCTCATCTGCTCCTCTGATTGTTGACTGTTGATTCAGTCTTCAGAAAGCCTCAGGATGACATTTAGTCATTCAGTAAATGAAACTGAGCGTTTACCCACGATGACCAGTTAGGTTTCATAGTTGAGATGCTCATCAGAAGAGACGCCTGGGAGCCAAACGTGTAAAGTTATATTTGCTTTTTGATTACTGTAAAGCAGTGATTCTCATCCAGTGAGTGATGGAAAATAAACATGAGATAACAAGTGAACACTGCTATGATTGGGGAACATCTTTATTTATGAAATAACTAGTACATGTGGATTGTGATTTTTTTTTTACTATAATTAATCCTGAAAAGTGTTTAACACGGCATTATATTTAGCTCTAAACTCATTGCATAAAAGGTAACAGCGCTAAGCTGATCACAGTCAAGTCTGATGAACATCTGAGAGTGAGAGTGTGTGTGTGTGTATCTGTGTGTGTGTGTGTGTGTATCTGTGTGTGTGTGTGTGCGTTTGTGTGTGTATCTGTGTGTGTGTGTGTGTGTGTGTGTATCTGTGTGTGTGTGTGTGCGTTTGTGTGTGTATCTGTGTGTGTGTGTGTGTATCTGTGTGTGTGTGTGTGCGTTTGTGTGTGTGTGTTGGTTTTTGTGGTTTACAAGGACTTTTGACCTGAATACGCACCAGCATTACAGGGACATTTGGGTTTATGAGGACAGGGCCCATGTCCTTATAATTCCGACAGTGTAGATGCCTTTCTCTATGTCCCAGAAGCTCCCTCTCAAATTTTCGCGCCATGTCCTAATATACCACAAAACCCTGAAATTTTACTATACACTGTGTATCCTCTGAGCTCGGGAGTGCGCCCCTGCAGCCCGGACCCGGTACTGCATCCGCGTCATCGAAAATTTGCATATTTTACACTTGTGTAAGTTTGTAGGCCGCTGATTGGCTAGATCGGCATCGGAGGGCGGGAAATCGCGAAAACAAAATGGCGGCGGTGGGCGGGGCTACATTCTGCCGCTAATAGCTCCGTACAAGTAAGTTAATGCAGTTTGTTAATTATTTAAACATTTTTTTGCAATAATTTATCGATTGTATATGATTATATAAATGCATAATTATCATGCAATTAAACATATTCCTTAGATATCATCATATAAAGTATGAATGTGACTTCAAAGCTGTAATTACTCAGTTTAAAATCAGTTTATTAATGTAACGCTATTAATGTAACCATAGATGGTTATTTAAATATATTATTATTATTATTATTATAAATCCCGTATACTCGTGCTTTAATCAGCGAGGCAAGTGTGACGGTTTGTAACTTCCTGTTTGGAACGGACGCAATCTGTGCACCTGAAGCGAAGACATCTGTGGTGTGAAGCTGTTGGAGACAACTATTATATTAAAGGTTAGTAATACTGCTGTTAAATCGTTTCTCTGAGAGTTTGTGGCTCAGTTTGGCTTGTTCGTGAGTGTCTTCAGTGCTCTTTAGAAAGCAGCTAGCGCGTGATGCTAATAGCACTAGCGTGTTTACACTAAGTGTCCTCTATTAAGAGTAACATCAGACGAGAATCAACAATGCTTGTCAGTTTAACTTCACAAATGTAAATGTAACAGAACAGTCTAGCCATCATAATAATCTGTTGTCATGGCTACAGTCTGTGAAGGGGAGGGGCAGTTCTGTTTAATATTATTACTGTTCAGCTTGCTTTCATTAATAAACACAGAGATGTGCTCTTTTCACTTCCTAATACTTACTGTATATATTAAGTAAAGTCACCTTTATTTGAATAGTGCTTTGTAGAATACAGATTGTGTCAAAGCACTTTTACTAATATAACCAGTCAAAATAGTATATTCAGCATATGCTCAGAATACATCATATTTAACATATATTCTGTTCATTAGAACTGTCATTATTAATTTGCATGTTAAGTTGAAAACAAACAAACTTAATATTGTCAGATGGAGGCCAACAGTTCTTATTGTTATTAAAGCAGACACATGAGAGGATGGCTGAAGGTGCGAGGCGAAGGAGAAAGACCAGAATGGGCTCAAGGGCAGGTTCATCACTGATCTTAAAGGTGAGCTAATTTATTTAGTCATCATATAGTCACCATTAAGTTGTCTTAGTTCTTTATATCTTTTGTTGAGCAAAATAAGACATTACTAACCATTTGATGGTTTGTAAATGATGACAGGATTTTCTTCCTATGCCTTTAAAGTGTCTCGTGTACTAAATCTGTCTCTGGTTGATGACGTGTGGTTCTCGTGATGGTTTCACCTCTCTGTTGTTTTAAAGTGTCTCGTGTACTAAAGCTGTCTCTGGTTGATGACGTGTGGTTCTCGTGATGGTTTCACCTCTCTGTTGTTGTGTAGGGAGGGGTGTGTTCAGCTGTACTGACTTTGAGAAAGGAGATTTCCTGCTGGAATACTGAGGAGACCTCATCAGCAAAGAAGAATGTGAGCAGAGGCCATGCACTTCAAGTTTTCATGTTTGAGTTTGGCTACAATGGAAAACTCCTCTGGTATGTACACGTGTCTGATCTACATGTTTACTGATAATTAAATTACATGATTCTAAATGTGTCCGTGGACATGTCAGTGGTCATGTGTTTTCAAAGCTTGGTGATGAGTGTTAAATGATTGGTGATCACAGAATATGACATCTGCTGGTCCTAAGGTTTCAGTGCTGATATTGTCTGTCTCTTGTTTAGTGTCGATGCAGCTCGAGGTGACGGTTCTCTTGGGCGGCTTGTAAACGATGACCATATTAACCCAAACAGCAGGATTAAGACGATTCTTGTGGATGGAAAACCTCACTTATGTTTATTTGCTACAAGGAGCATCTGTCCTGGTGAAGAGATCCCATACGATTATGGTGATTCTGATTGGCCATGGAGATGCACGGTACTGACACCTCTATACTGTCAATTCTGATTTATTGGATTATAGTAAAGTTATTAAATGTCAGTTGTTACCAATTAAGTTAATGTTAATGAGTTTGTATGTATTACATTCCATGCATGTTCATTCCAGTATGTCAGGATGTGTGTATGTTTACACCTGTGTTACGAGGACCCTGTTTTATGAGGACCATCATAAGAACATAGTCTTAACATGGTCTTGATGTCACATTGTGTGTATATTTACACCTGTTTTACGAGGACCCTGTTTTATGAGGACCATCATAAGAACATGGTCTTGTGTGTGTGTGTGTTTACACCCGTGTTACGAGGACCCTGTTTTATGAGGACCATCATAAGAACATGGTCTTGATGTTTGATTGAAGAATCTCAAGGCGTTTCTCAATGTCAAGGAAGGATCCTTGGAAGCCAGTATTTCGAGGATGCTACGTCATCGACATCCGTCGAAGGACTGTTCCAATGTCGAGGATCCTCGGAATTTCAACCAAGGACTGAGTCCTTCGTTCGAAGAATATCCCATACACAGGAAAGGATGCATATGTGTAGCCTTCGCGCTCTCAAATCACCCACAATCCTATGCGCAGCATTGCTATCTTGTTCAAAAATGTCGAATGTTAGCAGAGTATGAGCATTAACCGTTTTTATTTACGTTACCAAACATTTGTTATAACTGTAGTAAATATAAGTAAAATTTGCCAGTACAAATTACTACCATATTGATATTGTAAATTATACAAATACAAATTATGTTATTGATGGCTAACTGAACCGGACCTGTCATTTAACAATTGTTAGCTTGATTGCGTAACCGGCATTTCTTTTATAAATAACTAGTTAAGTTGTCCAAAGTAATTTAACGTTAATATTATACCATTACACCACAGCGTTATTCAAACGGACCTTTTCACTGACGTAATGACGCGATGACGTGCACTTGCTAACCTGTTCCATTTACGTGTTCTCCGAATGCTAAAGAGGAGCCTCACCTAGCCTCTGAAGGAAGTGACTTGGAAGGGCCAGTCCTGCCACAGGAAGTATCCTTGACATTGAGAAACGCCTTCAGTGTGTCGTTTGTTTGACAAAAGCCTGGTATTTGAAGACCCTAGTTCTCACCATGACATTGGGCTGTGTGGATGTGAATATTAGGCTAAATATGGATCATTCACATCTCATTGTGGCCGTATGATATTGAAAACGTCTAATTGTTATCTTTAGATTAAGTATATTGTAATATAAGTTGGTAAAAAGTCGCTCCGCTTGTTTGAAATTGACTTTCAGGCAGTATACTACTGCAGTTATATCATATTTGTGTCATCATCATTATTATTATTATTATTATTATTTTGGCTTTTTATTTAAATAACATTCTCCAAGATTGCATATTATTTATTCAAAACATTCAGTATTTTGAAATGATAACTGAGTAGAATCAGTGTCTAAAGAGTCTAAAGAACTCTGAACAAGGAACAGCAGCTATAAAGGTATCCAAGAAGTTCTTGAAATAATTGTGTTAGTCCGTAAAAGAGTAGATTACGTTGTCCACATGTGTTTCTAAGAGACATTTGTTTGCTGCATTATTGTGGGTGTTAAAAGTGAGTCTTGGTTTCATGCTGTATAACTAACACAGACACTGTGTCTCAAATCACCAGTTTTTCTCATACACAGAAATGCTTGAAATGAGCTGTCCACATTTGTCTAGTAACCAATGTCCCGGTAATAACAAGGATACAAATAGACCAGACTTTTTTCAATCTAACACACTGAGACTCTTCAGTCAAGTCAAGACCATGTTCTTATGATGGTCCTCATAGAACAGGGTCCTCGTAACAGAGGTGTTAACGTGCACACAACCTGACACACTGCAATATACATGCATGTAATGTAATACTTACAAAGTCATGAACATTAACTTGGGTAACACTTGAAAATTTAAATATTGATTTGAAATATTGTAATCTTGCTTGTAAATTACATTGATAAAATAGAAGCAAGATTATAAAATAATTTAATGTTTTAAATCAGTATTTTATGCACTCATTTATTGTCACAGATGTCTAATTTGATGTTCTTTTCTAGACTTTTCTATAGTGTGCTTGAACCGTCCACTGTTGAAGTCAACACTCTGTCCCAGTCAGAAGACACAGACGTATAGAAGGTACTACGACTGATTGATTGATTGATTAATTGATTGATTTAATTTAAAATATATTTTTTGATTTCATGTGTCAGTGATCAGTCAGTGTTTATGGACTCCAGTATAAGTGCATTATCAATTTGTACAGTGCCTGAATCCTTTGTCTGCAGTAGAATGTTTATTTAAAAATATTTATTTCCGTTTCCTTAATTTCAGGTGACTCTGAAGAAGGACCGGTTACTATTGGATGATCCGGACTGTGTTGAGTAGGTAATAAATGTGCATTGCATATTTTATGAAATGTTAGATTGATGTTGTAAGTAGTGCTGCAACGACGCGTCGGCGTCATCGATTACGTCGACTACAAAAATACGTCGACGACCAACTTCCTGATTCAGGTCTCTGCTGCAGATGTGATGGAACGACCGCAGCAGATTCGGCGATTCTAAAAGTACAAACTGATGTGATATTATTAAGTGTCTAATAAACGAGACTTGCTCATTGCATGATTCTGATATTCTTGTAAAGATTACAAGTTATTGGTATGATCACCTGTAGCGGCTGAAGTAAGGATAAAATAAAGTAAGTCTGTGTTGGTGCGGGTTTCGAACAAGCGACGCGGTCGCATACTGCGCGCCTACATTGGAAATAACAAACTTGAGCGCGCAAAAGACGCGATATGTGAACGGCCCCTTAAAAGACAGCGCGCCGCGAGACAACAGTCACAGACCACCGAGCTACCCAGAATCAGCTCCAGATCTCTGGAAACCATGCTAAACCATAGCAGAACACTGACTACATTTTATGGTTTGTGATGCTAAAGAACATTTCATGACGTCTCGGACAACTGTAAATTTGTGGCTACTGTGGTTTAATTAGAAGCGCAAATGTAAACTCATATTTACCATAGTAAAATAAGTTTCTTTGCCTCTTTATTTTTGTATACTGTAAAAACTTCAACCACATTGGTTGAAAATGAATAAAGGTTGAAATATTATATTAGAAGTTGTACTTATAATTTTTTGTAAAGTTATCAAAAGGATTCATTAGCTAATCAAAAAAATAACATTAGATAAATTATTTATTGTAATAAAAATAATCGTTGGAGTAGTCGACTAACAGAAAAAATAATCGTTAGTTGCAGCTCTAGTTGTAAGAAATCATCTCTACATGAGCCTGGCTTTTTTTCATTGTTTTCAGATGTCACCTGTCAAAGAGCATGTGCTGAATGAGGAGCAGAGCGTTTGTGCCCCGCTGAAGGAGTTAAGGAGGTATTCACATGTTTCGGATGAACTGTTATTTCAGTGCAACAGTGAATGCTCTGAAGTCTGATGTCTTCATGGGCTGTGATATACTTAGCTGTTACCAAATGTACGTAATTTAATGACCTGTCATATCAACACCTGAGCGAATAGAGATAGACACGAGTGATAGACACGAGTGTACTGTATAAACACCTTCTGAGTGAATAGAGATAGACACGAGTGTACCAACACCTTCTGAGCGAATAGAGATAGACACGAGTGTACTGTATCAACACCTTCTGAGCGAATAGAGATAGACACGAGTGTACTGTATCAACACCTTCTGAGCGAATAGAGATAGACACGAGTGTACTGTATAAACACCTGAGCGAATAGAGATAGACACGAGTGTACTGTATCAACACCTTCTGAGCGAATAGAGATAGACACGAGTGTACTGTATCAACACCTTCTGAGTGAATAGAGATAGACACGAGTGTACTGTATCAACACCTTCTGAGCGAATAGAGATAGACACGAGTGTACTGTATCAACACCTTCTGAGCGAATAGAGATAGACACGAGTGTACTGTATAAACACCTTCTGAGCGAATAGAGATAGACACGAGTGTACTGTATAAACACCTTCTGAGCGAATAGAGATAGACACGAGTGTACTGTATCAACACCTTCTGAGCGAATAGAGATAGACACGAGTGTACTGTATAAACACCTTCTGAGCGAATAGAGATAGACACGAGTGTACTGTATAAACACCTTCTGAGCGAATAGAGATAGACACGAGTGTACTGTATCAACACCTTCTTAGCGAATAGAGATAGACACGAGTGTACTGTATCAACACCTTCTGAGTGAATAGAGATAGACACGAGTGTACTGTATCAACACCTTCTGAGCGAATAGAGATAGACACGAGTGTACTGTATCAACACCTTCTGAGCGAATAGAGATAGACACGAGTGTACTGTATCAACACCTTCTTAGTGAATAGAGATAGACACGAGTGTACTGTATCAACACCTTCTGAGCGAATAGAGATAGACACGAGTGTACTGTATCAACACCTTCTGAGCGAATAGAGATAGACACGAGTGTACTGTATCAACACCTTCTGAGCGAATAGAGATAGACACGAGTGTACTGTATCAACACCTTCTGAGCGAATAGAGATAGACACGAGTGTACTGTATCAACACCTTCTGAGCGAATAGAGATAGACACGAGTGTACTGTATCAACACCTTCTGAGCGAATAGAGATAGACACGAGTGTACTGTATCAACACCTTCTTAGTGAATAGAGATAGACACGAGTGTACTGTATCAACACCTTCTTAGTGAAATAGAGATAGACACGAGTGTACTGTATCAACACCTTCTGAGCGAATAGAGATAGACACGAGTGTACTGTATCAACACCTTCTGAGCGAATAGAGATAGACACGAGTGTACTGTATCAACACCTTCTTAGTGAATAGAGATAGACACGAGTGTACTGTATAAACACCTTCTGAGCGAATAGAGATAGACACGAGTGTACTGTATCAACACCTTCTGAGCGAATAGAGATAGACACGAGTGTACTGTATCAACACCTTCTGAGCGAATAGAGATAGACACGAGTGTACTGTATCAACACCTTCTGAGCGAATAGAGATAGACACGAGTGTACTGTATCAACACCTTCTTAGTGAATAGAGATAGACACGAGTGTACTGTATAAACACCTTCTGAGCGAATAGAGATAGACACGAGTGTACTGTATCAACACCTTCTGAGCGAATAGAGATAGACACGAGTGTACTGTATCAACACCTTCTTAGTGAAATAGAGATAGACACGAGTGTACTGTATCAACACCTTCTTAGTGAATAGAGATAGACACGAGTGTACTGTATCAACACCTTCTGAGTGAATAGAGATAGACACGAGTGTACTGTATCAACACCTTCTGAGCGAATAGAGATAGACACGAGTGTACTGTATCAACACCTTCTGAGTGAATAGAGATAGACACGAGTGTACTGTATCAACACCTTCTGAGCGAATAGAGATAGACACGAGTGTACTGTATCAACACCTTCTGAGCGAATAGAGATAGACACGAGTGTACTGTATCAACACCTTCTGAGTGAATAGAGATAGACACGAGTGTACTGTATCAACACCTTCTGAGCGAATAGAGATAGACACGAGTGTACTGTATCAACACCTTCTTAGTGAATAGAGATAGACACGAGTGTACTGTATCAACACCTTCTGAGCGAATAGAGATAGACACGAGTGTACTGTATCAACACCTTCTGAGCGAATAGAGATAGACACGAGTGTACTGTATCAACACCTTCTGAGTGAATAGAGATAAACACGAGTGTACTGTATCAACACCTTCTGAGCGAATAGAGATAGACACGAGTGTACTGTATCAACACCTTCTGAGCGAATAGAGATAGACACGAGTGTACTGTATCAACACCTTCTGAGCGAATAGAGATAGACACGAGTGTACTGTATCAACACCTTCTTAGTGAATAGAGATAGACACGAGTGTACTGTATCAACACCTTCTGAGTGAATAGAGATAGACACGAGTGTACTGTATCAACACCTTCTGAGCGAATAGAGATAGACACGAGTGTACTGTATCAACACCTTCTGAGCGAATAGAGATAGACACGAGTGTACTGTATCAACACCTTCTGAGCGAATAGAGATAGACACGAGTGTACTGTATAAACACCTTCTGAGCGAATAGAGATAGACACGAGTGTACTGTATCAACACCTTCTGAGCGAATAGAGATAGACACGAGTGTACTGTATCAACACCTTCTGAGCGAATAGAGATAGACACGAGTGTACTGTATCAACACCTTCTGAGCGAATAGAGATAGACACGAGTGTACTGTATCAACACCTTCTGAGCGAATAGAGATAGACACGAGTGTACTGTATCAACACCTTCTGAGCGAATAGAGATAGACACGAGTGTACTGTATAAACACCTTCTGAGCGAATAGAGATAGATACGAGTGTACTGTATCAACACCTTCTGAGCGAATAGAGATAGACACGAGTGTACTGTATCAACACCTTCTGAGCGAATAGAGATAGACACGAGTGTACTGTATCAACACCTTCTGAGCGAATAGAGATAGACACGAGTGTACTGTATCAACACCTTCTGAGCGAATAGAGATAGACACGAGTGTACTGTATCAACACCTTCTGAGCGAATAGAGATAGACACGAGTGTACTGTATAAACACCTTCTGAGCGAATAGAGATAGACACGAGTGTACTGTATCAACACCTGAGCGAATAGAGATAGACACGAGTGTACTGTATCAACACCTGAGCGAATAGAGATAGACATGAGTGTACTGTATCAACACCTGAGCGAATAGAGATAGACACGAGTGTACTGTATAAACACCTTCTGAGCGAATAGAGATAGACACGAGTGTACTGTATCAACACCTTCTGAGCGAATAGAGATAGACACGAGTGTACTGTATCAACACCTTCTGAGCGAATAGAGATAGACACGAGTGTACTGTATCAACACCTTCTGAGCGAATAGAGATAGACACGAGTGTACTGTATCAACACCTTCTGAGCGAATAGAGATAGACACGAGTGTACTGTATCAACACCTTCTTAGCGAATAGAGATAGACACGAGTGTACTGTATCAACACCTTCTGAGTGAATAGAGATAGACACGAGTGTACTGTATCAACACCTTCTGAGCGAATAGAGATAGACACGAGTGTACTGTATCAACACCTTCTTAGTGAATAGAGATAGACACGAGTTTACTGTATCAACACCTGAGCGAATAGAGATAGACACGAGTGTACTGTATCAACACCTTCTGAGTGAATAGAGATAGACACGAGTGTACTGTATCAACACCTTCTGAGCGAATAGAGATAGACACGAGTGTACTGTATCAACACCTATTAGTGAAATAGAGATAGACACGAGTGTACTGTATCAACACCTTCTGAGCGAATAGAGATAGACACGAGTGTACTGTATCAACACCTTCTTAGTGAAATAGAGATAGACACGAGTGTACTGTATCAACACCTTCTGAGCGAATAGAGATAGACACGAGTGTACTGTATCAACACCTTCTTAGTGAAATAGAGATAGACACGAGTGTACTGTATAAACACCTTCTGAGCGAATAGAGATAGACACGAGTGTACTGTATCAACACCTTCTTAGCGAATAGAGATAGACACGAGTGTACTGTATCAACACCTTCTGAGCGAATAGAGATAGACACGACTGTACTGTATAAACACCTTCTGAGCGAATAGAGATAGACACGAGTGTACTGTATCAACACCTTCTTAGTGAAATAGAGATAGACACGAGTGTACTGTATCAACACCTTCTTAGTGAATAGAGATAGACACGAGTGTACTGTATCAACACCTTCTGAGCGAATAGAGATAGACACGAGTGTACTGTATCAACACCTGAGCGAATAGAGATAGACACGAGTGTACTGTATCAACACCTTCTGAGCGAATAGAGATAGACACGAGTGTACTGTATCAACACCTTCTGAGTGAATAGAGATAGACACGAGTGTACTGTATCAACACCTTCTTAGTGAAATAGAGATAGACACGAGTGTACTGTATCAACACCTTCTTAGCGAATAGAGATAGACACGAGTGTACTGTATCAACACCTTCTTAGCGAATAGAGATAGACACGAGTGTACTGTATAAACACCTTCTGAGCGAATAGAGATAGACACGAGTGTACTGTATCAACACCTTCTTAGTGAATAGAGATAGACACGAGTGTACTGTATCAACACCTTCTTAGTGAATAGAGATAGACACGAGTGTACTGTATCAACACCTTCTTAGTGAAATAGAGATAGACACGAGTGTACTGTATCAACACCTTCTTAGTGAATAGAGATAGACACGAGTGTACTGTATCAACACCTTCTGAGTGAATAGAGATAGACACGAGTGTACTGTATCAACACCTTCTGAGTGAATGGAGATAGACACGAGTGTACTGTATCAACACCTTCTGAGCGAATAGAGATAGACACGAGTGTACTGTATCTAAACACCTTCTGAGCGAATAGAGATAGACACGAGTGTACTGTATCAACACCTTCTTAGCGAATAGAGATAGACACGAGTGTACTGTATCAACACCTTCTGAGCGAATAGAGATAGACACGAGTGTACTGTATCAACACCTTCTTAGCGAATAGAGATAGACACGAGTGTACTGTATCAACACCTTCTGAGTGAATAGAGATAGACACGAGTGTACTGTATAAACACCTGAGCGAATAGAGATAGACACGAGTGTACTGTATCAACACCTTCTGAGCGAATAGAGATAGACACGAGTGTACTGTATCAACACCTTCTGAGCGAATAGAGATAGACACGAGTGTACTGTATCAACACCTTCTTAGCGAATAGAGATAGACACGAGTGTACTGTATCAACACCTTCTGAGCGAATAGAGATAGACACGAGTGTACTGTATAAACACCTTCTGAGCGAATAGAGATAGACACGAGTGTACTGTATCAACACCTTCTTAGTGAATAGAGATAGACACGAGTGTACTGTATCAACACCTTCTTAGTGAATAGAGATAGACACGAGTGTACTGTATCAACACCTTCTTAGTGAAATAGAGATAGACACGAGTGTACTGTATCAACACCTTCTGAGCGAATAGAGATAGACACGAGTGTACTGTATCAACACCTTCTGAGCGAATAGAGATAGACACGAGTGTACTGTATCAACACCTTCTGAGCGAATAGAGATAGACACGAGTGTACTGTATCAACACCTTCTGAGCGAATAGAGATAGACACGAGTGTACTGTATCAACACCTTCTGAGTGAATAGAGATAGACACGAGTGTACTGTATCAACACCTTCTGAGCGAATAGAGATAGACACGAGTGTACTGTATCAACACCTTCTTAGTGAATAGAGATAGACACGAGTGTACTGTATCAACACCTTCTTAGTGAATAGAGATAGACACGAGTGTACTGTATCAACACCTTCTTAGTGAATAGAGATAGACACGAGTGTACTGTATCAACACCTTCTTAGTGAAATAGAGATAGACACGAGTGTACTGTATCAACACCTTCTGAGTGAATAGAGATAGACACGAGTGTACTGTATCAACACCTTCTGAGTGAATAGAGATAGACACGAGTGTACTGTATCAACACCTTCTGAGCGAATAGAGATAGACACGAGTGTACTGTATCAACACCTTCTGAGCGAATAGAGATAGACACGAGTGTACTGTATCAACACCTTCTGAGCGAATAGAGATAGACACGAGTGTACTGTATCAACACCTTCTGAGCGAATAGAGATAGACACGAGTGTACTGTATAAACACCTTCTGAGCGAATAGAGATAGACACGAGTGTACTGTATCAACACCTTCTTAGTGAATAGAGATAGACACGAGTGTACTGTATCAACACCTTCTTAGTGAATAGAGATAGACACGAGTGTACTGTATCAACACCTTCTTAGTGAAATAGAGATAGACACGAGTGTACTGTATCAACACCTTCTGAGCGAATAGAGATAGACACGAGTGTACTGTATCAACACCTTCTGAGCGAATAGAGATAGACACGAGTGTACTGTATCAACACCTTCTGAGCGAATAGAGATAGACACGAGTGTACTGTATCAACACCTTCTGAGCGAATAGAGATAGACACGAGTGTACTGTATCAACACCTTCTGAGTGAATAGAGATAGACACGAGTGTACTGTATCAACACCTTCTGAGCGAATAGAGATAGACACGAGTGTACTGTATCAACACCTTCTGAGCGAATAGAGATAGACACGAGTGTACTGTATCAACACCTTCTGAGCGAATAGAGATAGACACGAGTGTACTGTATCAACACCTTCTGAGCGAATAGAGATAGACACGAGTGTACTGTATCAACACCTTCTGAGCGAATAGAGATAGACACGAGTGTACTGTATAAACACCTTCTGAGCGAATAGAGATAGACACGAGTGTACTGTATCAACACCTTCTTAGTGAATAGAGATAGACACGAGTGTACTGTATCAACACCTTCTTAGTGAATAGAGATAGACACGAGTGTACTGTATCAACACCTTCTTAGTGAAATAGAGATAGACACGAGTGTACTGTATCAACACCTTCTGAGCGAATAGAGATAGACACGAGTGTACTGTATCAACACCTTCTGAGCGAATAGAGATAGACACGAGTGTACTGTATCAACACCTTCTGAGCGAATAGAGATAGACACGAGTGTACTGTATCAACACCTTCTGAGCGAATAGAGATAGACACGAGTGTACTGTATCAACACCTTCTGAGTGAATAGAGATAGACACGAGTGTACTGTATCAACACCTTCTTAGTGAATAGAGATAGACACGAGTGTACTGTATCAACACCTTCTTAGTGAATAGAGATAGACACGAGTGTACTGTATCAACACCTTCTTAGTGAATAGAGATAGACACGAGTGTACTGTATCAACACCTTCTTAGTGAAATAGAGATAGACACGAGTGTACTGTATCAACACCTTCTGAGTGAATAGAGATAGACACGAGTGTACTGTATCAACACCTTCTGAGTGAATAGAGATAGACACGAGTGTACTGTATCAACACCTTCTGAGCGAATAGAGATAGACACGAGTGTACTGTATCAACACCTTCTGAGCGAATAGAGATAGACACGAGTGTACTGTATCAACACCTTCTTAGCGAATAGAGATAGACACGAGTGTACTGTATCAACACCTTCTGAGCGAATAGAGATAGACACGAGTGTACTGTATCAACACCTTCTTAGCGAATAGAGATAGACACGAGTGTACTGTATCAACACCTTCTGAGTGAATAGAGATAGACACGAGTGTACTGTATAAACACCTGAGCGAATAGAGATAGACACGAGTGTACTGTATCAACACCTTCTGAGCGAATAGAGATAGACACGAGTGTACTGTATCAACACCTTCTGAGCGAATAGAGATAGACACGAGTGTACTGTATCAACACCTTCTTAGCGAATAGAGATAGACACGAGTGTACTGTATCAACACCTTCTGAGCGAATAGAGATAGACACGAGTGTACTGTATAAACACCTGAGCGAATAGAGATAGACACGAGTGTACTGTATCAACACCTTCTGAGCGAATAGAGATAGACACGAGTGTACTGTATCAACACCTTCTGAGCGAATAGAGATAGACACGAGTGTACTGTATCAACACCTTCTGAGCGAATAGAGATAGACACGAGTGTACTGTATCAACACCTTCTGAGCGAATAGAGATAGACACGAGTGTACTGTATCAACACCTTCTGAGCGAATAGAGATAGACACGAGTGTACTGTATCAACACCTTCTGAGCGAATAGAGATAGACACGAGTGTACTGTATCAACACCTTCTTAGCGAATAGAGATAGACACGAGTGTACTGTATCAACACCTTCTTAGCGAATAGAGATAGACACGAGTGTACTGTATAAACACCTTCTGAGCGAATAGAGATAGACACGAGTGTACTGTATCAACACCTTCTGAGCGAATAGAGATAGACACGAGTGTACTGTATCAACACCTTCTTAGTGAATAGAGATAGACACGAGTGTACTGTATCAACACCTTCTTAGCGAATAGAGATAGACACGAGTGTACTGTATCAACACCTTCTGAGCGAATAGAGATAGACACGAGTGTACTGTATCAACACCTTCTTAGCGAATAGAGATAGACACGAGTGTACTGTATAAACACCTTCTGAGCGAATAGAGATAGACACGAGTGTACTGTATCAACACCTTCTGAGCGAATAGAGATAGACACGAGTGTACTGTATCAACACCTTCTTAGTGAAATAGAGATAGACACGAGTGTACTGTATAAACACCTTCTGAGCGAATAGAGATAGACACGAGTGTACTGTATAAACACCTTCTGAGCGAATAGAGATAGACACGAGTGTACTGTATAAACACCTTCTGAGCGAATAGAGATAGACACGAGTGTACTGTATCAACACCTTCTTAGTGAATAGAGATAGACACGAGTGTACTGTATAAACACCTTCTGAGCGAATAGAGATAGACACGAGTGTACTGTATAAACACCTTCTGAGCGAATAGAGATAGACACGAGTGTACTGTATAAACACCTTCTGAGCGAATAGAGATAGACACGAGTGTACTGTATAAACACCTTCTGAGCGAATAGAGATAGACACGAGTGTACTGTATCAACACCTTCTGAGCGAATAGAGATAGACACGAGTGTACTGTATCAACACCTTCTGAGCGAATAGAGATAGACACGAGTGTACTGTATCAACACCTTCTTAGCGAATAGAGATAGACACGAGTGTACTGTATCAACACCTTCTGAGCGAATAGAGATAGACACGAGTGTACTGTATCAACACCTTCTTAGTGAATAGAGATAGACACAAGTGTACTGTAACTCTATTCCCGCTGAAGCTGAGGTTGGCCCTAAGATTCTGCTAAACATCTCCTTTTGTGTTAGAAAGTCATACATGTTTGAAACAACATGAGGGTGAGGAAATGCTGACAGAATTGTTATTTCTTTTGGTTAGAGTCCCTCATAAAAGTTTATCATGTGATAGCATCCATTGCATGTTCAGTAAGTTAAGCTTATACATTACAATGCCTGTTTAATAACATCGTTAAAATTTTCCTGTTTCAAAACGGGCAGTTTTGTCTGTTTTTTGGAAACGTTTTGAATGATTCCAATCTGGGAAAACTCATTGTTAAGTTGTAATTAAAGTACTTTTTAAACACTTTGGTCCCTGTAATGTTGTTAAGTTATTTTGTGTATTGTGTATTTGTGTAAGATCCAGTCCTCTTTAATCACCTTAGTCTTGGTAATACACCGTGTTGTCATGTTTGTGTGTTGCGTGTTGTGTGTGTGTGTGTGTGTTCATGTACCATTAAACACACCGGTCCCTGTAATGTTGGATTGTGCAGTTGTGTATTGTGTTTAAGATCCAGTCCTCTTTAATCACCTTAGTCTTGGTAATACACCGTGTTGTCAGGTTTGTGTGTGTGTGTGGTCATGTACCAGTAAAACACATTTGTCCCTGTAATCCACTGAAATGACATATTTAGTGTATTGTAAAAAGAGTGTCCTCATAATCAGGTCGGGCCCCAAAAATCACAATTATGTCAGAGGCGGGAACATTTTAGGATGGGCTGGAATGTCCTTGTATACCACCAAAATATCATATGGTCATATTTTCTGTTCTGTTGTGTGTATAGAACATTTGAAGTCAGATTTGTGATCTGCAGATTAAAACAAAATTTTTGATAGTTTTATCATCACTGTAGGGCATTGGGAAAGGGGTGTCCCCATATACCACCACCAAACTTGTTTGGGCATCAGTGTCCTTCTATACCACAAAAACAAGTATGTGTGTGTGTGTGTGTGTTTGTTTGTTTGTGTGTGTGTGTGTGTGTGTGTTTGTTTGTTTGTTTGTGTGTGTGTGTGTGTGTGTGTGTTTGTTTGTTTGTGTGTGTGTGTGTGTGTGTGTGTGTGTGTGTTTGTTTGTTTGTTTGTGTGTGTGTGTGTGTGTGTGTGTGTATTGCACTAACTGTAGTTTGGTGAGAGGCGCAGCTGCTGTGCTCAGGTACATTAAAATGTAATTAAAGAAGCTTCATTAGAGGCAAGTCTTTGGAGAAGCACACGCTCCCTCTCTGAGTTACGTGCACACACGCTCCACACAACCAAACACTTCAGGAGAGGCTTTCAAAGCATTAAACTCTAATTAAATGATAGCTCTAATCCTTTTAGATGCTAAATGAAACAAGAGCATGCTAGCATTTCATGCACATCTGTATATTTCAGTCGAGTGGAAACATGCTGCAGAAGCTCTGCGGTGGACTGTGTTGGGCTCTTTTGTCAGGAATCCATGCTATTTTTGTCCCATTTTGTGTCATCATGACCGAGCTCACAAGCCATCTGAAAGATTTCCACAAAAAGAGTTCAGTTCCCATCATTGCATTGCATTGCTAAACACTGCAGCTAATTTAATTAGATGTTTGGCAACCAATAAGATCAAAGTTCTCTCAGCTGCATGTGTCCCATTTCACCATGTTATAATATTTACAAAAGTAATTTGATTAACCATGACTTACTACTCACTTTTGCCCTGTCATAATTAACAAGATAGCCGAGGCTGTTTCTGACCATTTTGGTACCTAAATACTCAAAACTTACATTTTCAAATATACAGTATTCATAATTTATTTCTATACACTTTAATGACAATAGTTCTTAACATACTTAAATGCATGCTATTAAAATGCACTTTATAATAATGTCTAATTAAGTATTACTTACATAAATTTTACATAATTATATTTTTACATAAAAATATAATTATTTTACATAATTAATTTGTGGGAAGTCGTGGCCTAATGGTTAGAGAGTCGGACTCCCAATCGAAGGGTTGTGAGTTCGAGTCCCGGGCCGGCAGGAATTGTGGGTGGGGGGAGTGCATGTACAGTTCTCTCTCCACCTTCAATACCACGACTTAGGTGCCCTTGAGCAAGGCATCGAACCCCGAACTGCTCCCCGGGCGCCGCAGCATAAATGATGAACACTGCTCTGGGTGTGTGCTCACAGTGTGTGTGTGTGTGTTCACTGCTCTGTGTGTGTGCTTCGGATGGGTTAAATGCAGAGCACAAATTCTGAGTATGGGTCACCATACTTGGCTGAATGTCACTTCACTAGAATGTCACTTCACTAGATTATGATTTTATAGAGTTTTAATGGGGTGCTATTATGTTTTTTTTGTTTTTTTTTTCACTTTTATGCTGTTTGAACATAAGAATATCTGCAAAGTTACAAAGCTCAAAGTCCAATTCAAAAGGAGATATTTTATTTAACAGAAATTACTTTTCAAAAACTACAATGAATGACTGGTTTGGACTACAACGCATATTTTCCGGGATTTGTGATAACACAAATATGGACGAATGGGACGAGACCTGGTTGAACTGCACTAGAGAAGGCAGCAAGTGTTATCACTATTTCGGAGACACGCTAACTTTCCCAAGACAGCAAACTTAGAGAGGTTACAATCATCCGGGGTTAAATCACGCTCAAATTTATTTGATTTTTTTATGCAATATTTACACTGAAGCTCGTAGCAGGCGTCTATGGTAAGGGAATGATATTTCCCGACCAGGCACAGAGTGGAGCCAATCACAACACACACAATTGCCCAGCTGACCAATCACAACACACCCTGGCCCAGCTGGCCAATCACAACACACACAATTGCCCAGCTGACCAATCACAACACACACTGGCCCAGCTGACCAATCAGAACACACACTGGCCCAGCTGACCAATCACAACACACACTGGCCCAGCTGACCAATCAGAACACACACTGGCCCAGCTGACCAATCACAACACACACTGGCCCAGCTGACCAATCACAACACACACTGGCCCAGCTGACCAATCACAACACACACTGGCCCAGCTGACCAATCACAACACACACTGGCCCAGCTGACCAATCAGAACACACACTGGCCCAGCTGACCAATAACAACCCACACTGGCCCAGCTGACCAATAACAACCCACACTGGCTCAGCTGACCAATCACAACACACACTGGCCCAGCTGACCAATAACAACACACACTGGCCCAGCTGACCAATAACAACCCACACTGGCCCAGCTGACCAATAACAACCCACACTGGCCCAGCTGACCAATCACAACACACACTGGCCCAGCTGACCAATCAGAACACACACTGGCCCAGCTGACCAATCACAACACACACTGGCCCAGCTGACCAATAACAACCCACACTGGCCCAGCTGGCCAATCACAACACATTGGCCCAGCTGACCAATCACAACACACCCTGGCCCAGATGGCCAATCACAACACACACTGGCCCAGCTGACCAATCACAACACACACTGGCCCAGCTGACCAATCACAACCCACACTGGCCCAGCTGACCAATCACAACACACACTGGCCCAGCTGACCAATCACAACACACACTGGCCCAGCTGACCAATAACAACCCACACTGGCCCAGCTGGCCAATCACAACACATTGGCCCAGCTGACCAATCACAACACACACTGGCCCAGCTGGCCAATCACAACACATTGGCCCAGCTGACCAATCACAACACACCCTGGCCCAGATGGCCAATCACAACACACACTGGCCCAGCTGACCAATCACAACACACACTGGCCCAGCTGACCAATCACAACCCACACTGGCCCAGCTGACCAATCACAACACACACTGGCCCAGCTGACCAATCACAACACACACTGGCCCAGCTGACCAATCACAACACACACTGGCCCAGCTGACCAATCACAACACACACTGGCCCAGCTGACCAATCACAACCCACACTGGCCCAGCTGACCAATCACAACACACACTGGCCCAGCTGACCAATCACAACACACACTGGCCCAGCTGACCAATCACAACACACACTGGCCCAGCTGACCAATCACAACACACACTGGCCCAGCTGACCAATCACAACACACACTGGCCTTATTAAGCTCATCAAAATCTGAGACATCATTGAGACATTAGTGCACAAGATATTGGTTTAAGTACAAAAAGTTTTGTCAAAATAAAATATTAACCTCTCACACAAAAATATTTAATTTTATTTTAAATGACAAAAGCATTTCAATTAAGATATACATCATCATTAAATTCAAAAAGTTTGGCTGTGCTTAATGGACATATTTTTTGTACCCTTTAAGCACTCCCTTGTTCCCAAAAATCTTGTTTATTTAAAAAAAAAACCTTTTTAAAGACTATTTGAAAAAAAAAAATTGACAGTTCAAAATCAATCACAAAAAAAACAAAACAACAACACTAAAATCAAGCAACAAGGTATTCAAGTCGGTCAGTTATATGTTCATAATGAAGTGTCATTTAAGCACTAGTCCATGTTCAGCTAATTAACACACATTCAAAAATCAAATAAAACAAACCAACAAAACATTTCACTAAATATTAGCATTCCACAAGATCAAAACATCCTTTATTAAACCACTTAGTGGGCTTTTGCAGATGGCGGAGAAATGCTGAGTTTCTTCATTCAGTTCCAGCAGCGCTTATTGTGAGCAGCGCTATATGGACAAAGCGTCTCGTTTTATAGAGGCACTCAGGGACACACTGAAAGTGAAAGTGACGTGACATTCAGCCAAGTATGGTGATACTCAGAATTTGTGCTCTGCATTTAACCCATCCGAAGTGCACACACACAGAGCAGTGAACACACACACACACACTGTGAACACACACCCGGAGCAGTGTTCATCATTTATGCTGCGGCGCCAGGGGAGCAGTTCGGGGTTCGATGCCTTGCTCAAGGGCACCTAAGTCGTGGTATTGAGGGTGGAGAGAGAACTGTACATGCACTCCCCCCACCCACAATTCCTGCCGGCCCGGGACTCGAACTCACAACCCTTCGATTGGGAGTCCGACTCTCTAACCGTTAGGCCACGACTTCCCAATGGGAGTACAATATGGCCCTGGATTTTCTACCAAATAAGCTACTATATCACATTATTACAGCAATCCTATTGCATTTATGGCAAATAACATCACAAAACCCATGGTGACCCTCATGACAAAAACAATAGAAACCATATCTGAATGATTTCCACTAATCCACAAATACCATGACAAATATTACAAACCATCAACTTTTAACCACTGAAACCATTAAATAATGGTTTCCTTTACTATATTTTTGGACATATTAAATTATAATTTAGTGGCTTTAACAAAATTCATGAATAGAACGTGACAAATCAACAGTAAAGACCAACAGGCACCATTACAGTTTCCATTAAAACCCATTTAAAACCAATTCAAGTCCCATTATAACCAGTAAAACCATTACAAATTATTTGATGCTTTTTTATTTTTTAAATAAATGTATTATTGTATGAACTAAAATACTTGAAATCTACAAAAAAAGAGCAGAATGCAAAAAAGTATATGACAATGATAAACATAAACATAGAATCTCAAACCTGAAACAACAGAATTATTTAATTTGATTATTAATGTGTGTGTATGTGCGTGTGTGTGTGTGTCATGTTAATCAGACTAATCACCTTATAGGCTACTTCATTTACTCTATTTTCTAACTCAATATCTCTCAAATGCAACCCCTTGTAGAATCGCTGCTATCTCTTTATGGATGAATGGAGTATTCATGCCAGACTATGTGAAGTGATAAATAGCAGTGGACCCTTGGACTAGGGGTGTCCTGGGATTTTACTATAGCGCTATATAATATGCTGTGTATAGTGAGAGATGCACACAAAAGTAACCTGATGTAACTGTTCACTGTTCACTTCAACTGTTCACTTTTATTCCTTTTAGCTTCTCCCAACCACTCTTCACATCTTTTGCATGGTATCACGAGCCCACTCTCCTTTGTGTCAGTTTCTGTTTCTTATAAGCAAAAATAACCCTTTTTTGTCGGCCGTCAATGTCACTTAATCTGACACTTTTTCTTTGATGATGAGCCAGCCATGATTTCTCCAGAACTTCCAGATGGCCAGTCAGCCCCTGGAGGCACTTCAGTAAATGACAATGAATAAGGAGCTCAGCTTCATACTCCAGGAACTCCAAAAACCAAATCAAAAAGTTCAAACTCATGCACTATGGCTGTATTGGGCCATCAGTCCATTTCACAGCGAGGTTTCTCTACCGTTACAGAGGAAGTGTTACAGCAGACACAAGGCCGCGATATTATTAGTAAACTGGACACTTGAACTTGACAAATGCACACAGTATTGTGCCATTAGCACATTTTAAGGTGCAGTTTCTTGGCCATCCCTGGATGCTTTAAAGTGGACATATGGCCATGATATTAGAGGTATCTACAGCCTGAAAGCCAATTTTTGAGCAAACGGTTCTTTATTAAGTCATGTGTGTCCATACTCTCGTTTTCTTCACAGTAAAATACACAAGAAAATAGGCATTTGTTTACAAAAACCGGACTTTTTAACAGTTTCTTGTATGCACACAAAAGTCTGGGTATTGTTTATTTTTCAAAGTATTAGGGCTCTGTATTGAACACATAAATCACAAAAAAAGTTGAAAAAAGTGAGCAGCAGTTGTGTGGATCCCTTGATGATGCTTTGTTGCCTTGTTGATGTCAGAGGTCAGAGGTCAGAGGTGAATGGGGAGACTGGTTAGAGATGATAGAATGGCAACAGTAACTCAAATAACCACTCGTTACAACCAAGGTATGCAGAACACCATCTCTGAAATACACAACACACCGAACCCTGAAACAGATGGGCTACAGCAGCAGAAGACCACACCGGGTGCTGCTCCTGTCAGATAAGAACAGGAAACAGAGGATACAATTCACACAGGCTCACCAAAACTGGACAAAAGAAGATTGGAAAAATGTTGCCTGGTTTGAGGAGTCTCGATTTCTGCTGTGACATTCAGATGGTAGGGTCAGAGTTTGACATAAAGAACATGAAAGCATGGATCCACCCTGCCTTGTGCCAATGGTTCAGGCTGCTAGTGGTGTAATAGTGTGGGGGATATTTTCTTGGCACACTTCGGGCTCCTTAGTACCAATTGAGCATGGTTTAAACACCACAGTCTACTTGAGTATTGTTGCGGAGTTGAGTTCACTGAACAATGAGTTCACTTTACTCAAACGGCCTCCACTGTCACCAGACCTCAATCCAGTAGAGAAGTTTTGGGATGTGCTGGAATGGGAGATTTGATCCTGTATGTACAGCCGACAAATCTACAGCAACTGAGTGATGCTATCATGCCAATATAGACCAAAATCTCTGAGGAATGTTTCCAACACCTTGTTGAATCTATGCCACGAAGAATTAAGGCTGTTCTGAAGGGCAAGGGGGGTCCAACCCGGTACTAGCGAGGTGTACCTAATCAAGTGGCCAGTGAGTGTATATATGTATATATACTGTATATATATGAAGAGTTTGCTCCCAAAATGCAATAAATCCATTTTGAATAATTTGAGTAAAAATGTGTTTTCTTTACCGAGAAAGTGGCAAAAGGAAAACCACTATTTTCTGTTTCAAATTTTCACATAGCATCTTTATGTAACCCAGATGTTTTTGCCTTATTCCCCTTATTTGCATCTCCCCTCTGTGTTCACGTTGTCGCGAGACTTCGTGAAGTATCGCGAGACTTGTGTCACTTTCCTTTAAATACAACCGCGTGCTGTTGTTTGGTGTGTTGAGCTGCTGCGGATTGCCTCTACCTTTTCAATTGACTGCTGTTGAGTGACTTAATGATACGGGAACTGGTGAATGCGGAATATGTATGTAAATTGTGCCTATTTAAATGAGTAATACATTAATAATTAATCTTAATATTGCTGTTGAATTATGAAGTTGTCAACTACTCTTTGACTCTGAAATGCATTTTGAAGCTATTTATTGATATTGTCTATTTATAAGAGTACTCTTGTTGATTGTTAAATGATTGATATAGCTATGCAGTATATTGAATAATATACATGATAAAACGAATGAACTGAGATTATGATTATGATAATATGATGACTTTATTGCATTATGATTATGGTGATATAGTTGTGATGCTTGGAACCAGAGTGATGTATTAATTGGTCCTTGTAACGATTAAACCTTCATAATCATCGGGAAGAAGGAGGCGGGAACCGGCGGACAATCAAATGATATTTTAATGATCAAAATAAACACAAAACAGCGCATCAGCCCCTCACGGACGACTGACGCTCACAAATAAAGCCAAAACACAAACTAAAACCCAGGCCTGGTCCTCTCTCGTTCCGTAACTGTTGTCGCTCCGGTTTTATATCCCTCCATCTCCTCCGTGGGACTCGAGACCGGTGGGACATTTCCACACACCTCGGATATGTTTAGACATCTATACGTCGGGACTGAGCTTATGAACTGTTCCATCATGGACTCCTTGGACTCTGCCTGTCTCGAGGGCTGTGTGTTGTGAACCGCTGCGGCTTCATCGCTCTTTTTATGATTTAGAGCAGGGGTGTCAAACATACGGCCCACAGAGGTGTCCAATCCAGTCCGCAGGAAGATTTCAACAATAATATAAAATAATAAAATAAACATCAGTTTGAAAATTAAATAAAGTGTGTTCGCTACAACATTTTATTTTTAATTTAAAGAGGAAAAATTACTAATTTATTTACGTTGATATTATGCCTCGGGAGTCTGGACACTTAACATGCGCCTTTTAAAGCGGTGCCAGAATCTCGAGCAGATATGATGATAGCTGCGTTGTAACTGATGCTTGTGTGGCAATTTTCTTGTGATTTTAAACATGTCCAAAAGAAAACATTTGGCCTGAAACGACGGACAGGTTATTTAAGGAGAGATGGAAAAAAGGTATTATTATCTCAACGCAAACATGTAAGTTTAATCATAACTCGTGGCTTATATTAAATTACACTCTGACGCACTGGACAGCTTCGTATGGAGAAATTAAATGAGCAAGGAGTGTGCAATATTTATCGTGTACTAATATCCTAACTGTTGTTTTAATGATGTGCGAACTTACATTTTGTAATGTACTGAGTATTTTGATACTGAATTAATCTTTGTTTTTGAACAAAGCATTTGAATCTATCTATTTTGATTCATAAAGACCATCACTAACTTCATTTCTAAATGAATCAGCCGTTTTGAATGAGTCAGTTCACTCATAAAGACAGAGATTGGCTGCCACCTACTGGTGGCTTTAGTGTCATATTTATTTATCCATGTCAGGCTTAAACCATCTCAAAAACACACTCTGCAAAATATGGTAATATATATATACCATATATATTATATTGTAGTTTGTATGGTTAATATTAATGTAATTGTAAGCAAACTAGAGTTTAACAAAAAGGTAATTCGGCCCACACAAGGGGACACTTTCTCCGATCCGGCCCTTAACCTCAAATGAGTTTGAGACCCCTGATTTAGAGAACTCTGAATTCTAAGATTGTTGTATGTTCATTAATGCTATAAATTAATTACAGCAATAAAATATAATTTCATCATGAACAAGAACATGATGAAAATGTTAGCATAAAAACACTAACGCTGACAGGCTACACAATATCACATTCATAATCGAATGCGATTCATCTAATGAACGCAATATAGCATAGCTTGTCACTGATCTACGGGCCTATGTATTAAATGCATCTGAATGATTTCCATCTGAAAGCATGTGATGTAGATTTACTGGTACTATTAATCACAGAACCGGCTTTACTGACGAGATGCACAGGACAATCACATGATTTATCGTGCAGCCCTTGTTTGTCGATCACAAAGTACAAAGTAGACGAGGAAAACTAGGTATTCAAAGTGCTGCCATTACTGTCTAGAGTGCGTTAAATGGTCCGCTGTGATTGGTTGTTACCGTTTACAGTGCTTGGAATGGTGCGCTGTGATTGGTTGTTACCGTTTACAGTGCTTGGAATGGTGCGCTGTGATTGGTTGGGTGGATATATCTCATTCTGCAAAAAAGGGAGAATGGCGTTTTTCACGTTTTGGAAAAAAATGGAGAAACCATGACCTAATAACTCTGCGAATATTGCATTTTGCATAAAATTAAAAATTGACTTTTCAATACCGACTAGATACAACTGATTTTTTCTTTTTTTAATTTTATTTTTAAAATGGTGTTTATAATTTTTTGGAACCAAACTCTTCACTCTCAATTTTATCACACGTTAACGCAGTTTTTTATTATTATGAAAGTCTGTTGCTCACTGGCTCTGAATATACATACAGACAGATCATGGGTCACAAGAGGATGCTCCCGATCAACATTCACAAACCACTGTCCACTGTTATTTTTAACAGAAAAGAATGCAACAAGCTCGTAATCATGACTTTAAAAGTTGGAAATAGGATGTTTTCAATAGCACGTGAAGACAGCAGAGAAGCGCTTGCTCAACACAGTGGAGTAAATCGTTTTGTTAACTTTGTGGTTTATTATTTTGAGTCATATACGACGTGGTAACACACGTCCCTCTCACAATATATTGCTTTACAGATCAGAAATATTCACGCAATCATGCAGAATGTATCAGAAGATCTGCACTCTGGCATGGTTAGCGCTCACACTCACTGATATATATATATATATAACTGAACCACGCTCTTGTCCAGCTCTTCTAACCGAGCCAGGGACTGCTAAACGGAGCGATCACACTAGTCAAACAAACCAGGTTTTGGGGGTTAAGATTGCCCAGTGTAAGCACATCCTAATTATTCTCCTGCATCCCGCACACATGAGTCTCTACCCGCACATCAAGTGTTGTCCCGCACCACACTCTGCTGTGATGGGTGCCGCGATCCTGCAGCTCTCTAACAGGAAGATGCCTGTTATAATGTTATGATCCAGGCTCTGGACCCGAACATGTTTTTCTATAACAAACTATAAAATAATTTAATTTAATTTAATTACGTTAATGTAATGTTACGATTTAGGCTACAATAAATATTTTAACTGCTACTGTGTAAAATGAACAAACTACTTTTAAATGAAAAAAAAAGTGTACAATAAACTACTTTTGAATGCATTATTACTTTTGTGCAAAACAATGCGATTAACAGTGATTAATTACGACAATAATGCGATTAATTGCACTTAAAAATGCTAATCGTTGCCAAGCACTAATATATATATCATTGCAGTTTTGTTACATACATTTGAATTTGGCAGATCTTGTCATATAATTATTTAAACGAAATTAAGGTTTAATGACGTTCCCAGAATTTCAGTTTCATACAGTATATATTACTATAACTGAGAATGTGATCAGATTAAAATTATAAATTCAAGTAATTATTATTTTAAAGGAGGCTGATATCTATGACTGACCTTTAGATTTCAAGCTTATTTCAAGGATATATATAATTTCAATGTGTTCCTGTAGCTCAAGCAAGCACAAGGTTGGGGGTTTGAATCCCAGGGAACACATGTTAGGAGAGAATTGTTAGCTTGAATGCAATGTAAGTCGCTTTTAAGCGTCTGCTAAAAGCATAAATTTAATTTAAATTTATTAAACACCCAATATTTCTGAGTGTGGCCTTTCTGATAACTTGATAAGTCTCATTATGTTATTGATGATCATTGTCGTACTGAGAAACCCTTTAGCACCTTGTCTGTGCAAATGTAAGTAAATGTGTGGGATAACCACACTTAGCACAAAATCCAATCTAATCAATTTTTTTTTCTATGTGTGTGATTTATTACAAGGCTCACTGAAACTTATTCTGAACAATGCATGTCTCTTCCACTGAAGCAATTGTGCAAGACATGATCATGTTGCTCTTAACATCTTAACTTGCTTCATTCGTTGCTTAATTAATCAGAGCAGTTTGGGTCCATTTTGTGAACATAACTGTACCCATGATGCTCAGTCAAACAAATAAAGACACATAAGACGTTTTGAGGTGTGATTTCAGGCATAGTGAGGAACAGATGAGTGTGAGTGAGTTCTCTTGGTGTCTACTCTTACATTAGCTCCAATTATACCCCAAAGGTAATTATCCATAACATCTGTATTTCAAAATGAGCATTTAATCTTCTCTGGCTGTTAATGACGTCCACTGTGGCTGATGTTTGGCAGGAGTCCACACACACGCACACACACACACACACACACACACACACACGCACGCACACACACACACACACACACACACACACGCACACACACGCACGCACGCACACACACACACACACATCCTGCTCATTACAGACAAGCTCTCACACACCAGACGCTGAAAACATAACAGAAACGATCAGCCACCAGCGTCAACACGTTTTTGCATTATTTTGTGCAGTTAATCTTTCTCTTATCGTTTTCAATCCGGACACACTGTTAGAGAGAGTTACTGCTGTGTTTGTTCACGCTGACATTCAAGAATTATTAACAGAATTAAACATAATTGAAATCTTTAGCTTCCAGTGATAGTACATGACTTGCACGTTTGAACCAGTAAACTTTTAGTGAGCAGCCCTGAGTTTGATTTCATATTTACTGTTTTATTTAAAAGTTTTAGAAATGTTTTATTATTTAGCAATTTCATCTGTTTTCATAACTGTGTTTTTGCCATGTTTGTTAGTTGTTGTTTTGTTTTTTTGTTTTTTTAATTCTATTTTGAGTTTATTAATTTTTATTTCAGTTCTAGTTATAAGATCTAGTTAGTTATTTTTGTCAAGTTTAACTAAATGAAAATGAGATATGTTGCCTTGGAAACTAGCTAAACTAAAATACAGTACATTTTATATCTTTGATTTTAGTTAATATTTATTTCAACTCATGAAAATGATTTTATTTAATTTTTTTTTATTTTTTACCCATGTCTCAAATCATGTTTTCATTCATGTACTTACTGTATAAATGAAATCTAAAGACAAGACAATAAATCGATAACATGAATGTAATAGAATTGATTATTCATACAGCTTAAACTCTACAATCAAGAACAATTAATCAGAAGATCACCCTCTCAGCACTAAATAGATGTTTACACCTCAAATAATGAGCATTGATATTATTGCATTCACAAAAACAATATGTTTCACAGTGTATGCATCCAAATGATAATCTCTAGCTAACAGATGCTGTCAGTAGACCTGGCGTTCAACACCTTTATTGTGTATTAATAGCGCATATATACATGTTTTGATTCTTAAGGGCTCGTTCACACAGTATACGTTTCCATTGTTTTTATGAGAAAACATGCACTGGTCTAGACGTCTGGCGTCTCATCCATGAAGCTCTGTCCTAACATGTGTCTCGATGCCTTGTGCTCTTCTTCATTCCGCCGTGTGAACAGCCTCTTACTGTGTTGTTGAAATGCAAACGAAACCAGCTATATTTAGGATAAAGAAGAGAAAAGGTCCTCCTGTGAGCATCTCTTAGCTCTGTGAACCCTGGGCAGATCTGACCTTCTCTCAGAGGACGTGTGAGACACTGGTCTCAGCTGAGTGGGATTGAGGACGAGAGCCTCCTCCATTAACAGCCTGGCAAACGCCGTCCACACTACCTGCAGGATTCATTAGCAATTATGCATGAGCTATTGAACATCTCCGGCTGCCTCTCTCGAGGCGAGATGCACACTGCTGTGTTTGGCAGCGGCCACACACCACACTCTCCAAATAATAGCCAATTCTTCAGTTCTGCCCTAGTTCCCCATCTCTTTCTGTTCTGAAACAGCCATGAGCCACGCTGGCTTTAAGTGCTGCTGCTTTCACAAAAACCATATTACTGCTATTTATTAAGATGCTATGGGGATTCAGGAGTCAGGAGGAGAAGGAAAAAAGGAAAAGAAACGAGTCTTGTGAAGAGAGCATCTTCTGGGATGTTAGGTTGAGAGCCAGAGAAGGAGCTCTTTGTCTGGGCTATCATCTCTCTCGCCTCCTCCCGCGCTCTTAAAACAGCAGAGGGAAGAAAAAAAAACCTGAATTATCTTGCAGCTTGTTCAGCTGGAAGACAAATTATTTCCTCTTGGTTAACCTCTTTCTAAGGAATAAGACAGCAGCACAGTAATGCCAGGCTAAATGCGGTACGCTATCTAAGACAGGCTTTCAGCTCAGAGAAACCAGAGCAGATGAATGTTACCTCACCAAACCTTCCAGATACTCTCATCCTGTAAAGTGTTCCTTGAATATGTGATGATGATTCACTGTAATCTCTGTTTCTGTGGGAAATATAAGGGGATCATCAGATGGCATAAATATTATCTTCTTTTGAAATCCACGGTGCCCTCTGTCACTTCAATGTGGAGAGGAGCGGATGGCAAGCCCACAGCTTCAGGCAGATGAAGGTCCTCGCAGACGTTTGGCTGGAGCGGAGAGGAAGAGCAGAGGTCAATCAGCTGGATATTAGAGGGAAGGAGGTACAGATGTTCAGCCTCGGCGCAGCAGACTGTGCTGAAAGACATCTCAAGCATGAAAGCCTCGCAGACATGAAATGATCTAACAGTTTCCCACCAGCATCAATGCTGAGAAAATGCACAAGATGATGTTCAATACAACAAGAATGCAGATTTTGGGGAGCGAGTAAGAGCAGATCCTGAGGGACGCCTGCGGGAGTGATCCAGCGTCCTAATGAGAGACAACTCCACCAAAACACTTCCTCTGAGAAAAGCATGCTTCGTTTCAATATGCAGCATTTGTAGCATTCGTGTTAGTATTGCCTAATGTAATTCTAAAAGAAAAACGAAAGAGTGTACAAATAAAAACTAGTGTTGTGTTCTTCTATGGCCAGCAAAGGCACGTTTGCCATGTGTTCTGCAGTATGGCTGTGCATTGGAATGACCTTCAGAAAACTTTCAAGAAGTTCCCCGCTGTCCTGTTTGACGCGGTGAATAATCAGAGCTGGTTGGTCATTGTAGGTGATGTCTGGAGTAAAATCTACAATAATGCAGCAATACTCTGCCAAAATAACATGGCAAACTTTGTAAACCATGACACGAATAAACTCATCACACACTGTAGAGGATAGTTCACTGATCAACTCTGATCAATGAGGCAAGCTGTTGTTCTCACCACCAAAAGACAGTCCGCGAGAGGATATAGTAGACTAAACTTGTGGATTTTCCCTGGAATAATGATCCGTGATTCTCTCTTCAAGACCGTCTGCAGGTCAGTCTGTCCTGTACAGTTAAACTTTATGTCTGTGCATTTCTGTGTTAGCACAGCCGTTACAGGGAATCAGTGGACAGTTAGAGTATCCCGTTAGCATGTAAACAACTTCACACTTCAGTATTATATTCAGGGTTTCATCATTAATATCTGACGAATATCTGCTTTATATCAGCTTCAGAAACACATCACTGTCAAACCATTTGTTAAGAGAAAGTGCCAGCAGAGGTTTTTGCTGATTAAACAGCATGTGCAACATGATCTCATGAGAATTCATATGTGTTTTACCTAAAATGTGGTTCTACAATACATGCATTTACTTGTGTTTGCTCAGACACTCAATAATGATGGATTTCCAGCATCTAAACGTGCGAGGTACTGACAACAACTAAAATGTACATTATTTACATATGAAAAACTTTACAAATAGAATATTGAAATCGCAGCATTAACTTTTCATTAGATTGTATTCAGTTATCATATCAATGTTAGTATGTTTTCATCTGCATTGTTAAGTGCAGTTTCCTCATTTACTAATTATGAGAAGATAACATTTCCTTCTGTTCTGTCTGATTTCTTCTGCCAACCCATTTCAAAGAATACATAATATTTAAACCCTAAATGAGTAACATTTCTGCAATCGTTTAATCATTACTTATCATGTAATTTTTACTTTGTTTGCTGTGGGACATAGAAGCTTCAGGAAACTGTCCGACAGATTTTACAGCACTGCGACATGCTGTGGTTCTGGAGACTGCGACTGAAAAACACCAACATTCGGGTTACTATAAAACGTGTATGTTAATGTTTGGGTTGTAAGAATCAATTACTGGAAAAATGGGAGGCACTGTAAAACAGTGCACAAATCATCCATTAATCAAATAATGAAATAAAAATAATGACATTATGAAAACCTCTCTGAAAAGTCTATTTCACAAATACTGCATTTAATTCACTTCATCTGTGATAGAGTCTGCAAGTAGCAGAACGTTTCCGACTTCACGTCTCTGCTTTCGATCCTGACGCGACTGCAAGCTCACCGATCGAGACAACACACCTATTGGTTCCTCTGCTATATGTGTCATGTTTCCATTGGTTGGTTTATGTCATGTGACCATGTGGCATTGGCTCTTGTCTAGCTTTGTTCTGTGGAACCTGATGTTTGATGAGTTTGTTCATGGTCATGCCCGGTCAAGTCTCTGTTTATCTCATATCTGTTCATGTTTTCAGTGAACTGCACATCGGTCCTTCAGCTCACCTTCAGTGGGCATTTGTTGCAATAGGTCAGCGCACACACACACACACACACACACACACAAGTCTAATTCCAGCCTTAACCAGCAGGTAACATGAAACAACATGATTTTCTCTCACGTTAGTGAGAGTTAGCGGAGTAGTGACGGGGTGGATATTCACTCCTGTATTTCTGCAGCCTGTCTGCTCATAATTGTGGGGTTGTACGATCACAGCATCTCTCACTGCTGACCTAGATTCAGATTTCTGAAGGAAATCTACAATGTAATTCATTGGTTAATATAAATTTGCCGTACAACTGCCTCCTAATTAGTCCTTACAAAACTCTTCTCCATCTTTGAGTGTCAATTATATAATATACAGCTTTATGGTTTCAGCTTTGCCAAAATTACAGAGCAGAGGACTTGTTGAGATCAGCGAGCAGCTTAATTACAAACTAGCAGACAGTTTGGCTGCCGTCGTCTTCAGTCTCGTGTTCTGTGTGCTTAATCTGAGATACACTGCGGAAAAAGACGTCAAATGAGGGTAAACACAAACCCTGTAAGAGTCCCATGAAGCCAACTGCTCATCTGTCACATCTACTCAGCATTCGCCACTGTATTACACCACAAAACCTTCTATAATATGTGTCCCATTCATTTAAAAAACACTTCAGATTTACTGTCTACATATTAATGAATGAAGCATTTTTGACGTGAAACTCCTGATGTAAATGTCATGAGAAGAAAAATTTCCCAACCACCTTTCACTTTCCCCTCGACTATAGATGTCAGATAGTCTCATCTAAACATGCCTCTTTAGAGAGCATCATATGTTTGAGTGACGAACGACTGTAAAGGAAAGATCGTATATGGGGATGTTTGGACGTGTTTTATACTAATGACTATGATCAAGCACACGGCTGCTCATTCCATACTCCAAGTTCATTAACATTAGAATGAGGTTAAGAACAGATTTGTGTGTATACACACGTGTGGTGAATAAGTTCTTCAGTGTGTACACCTCCAAATGAGCCCATGCAGTTACTAGTGAATGAGACCCACTGTTTTTCATTTGGAGTGAAAGGTTAAAGAGAGACTAACGGGTTAAGATTGACCCGCTCAAAATTTGTCACTGTTTATTGAAGAGTGCTCATAGTTTTGTAATTTAATAATTCCATGAATAAGAGACACATTTCAAACATCTTCATCTTACTCACAGCCAATAAACCATCTGAGTGTTTACAGCAATTATCTATTCAATCTGAATTAGTAGGAAAGACAGAACATGAGCATCCTGTACTTCTTTAACTGATATTCACTGATCTTATGGTTGGACGGTGCCTGTTGAGTTATCTGTTATGAGTTATTACAGATGCTGTAGTTCATCAGATCTGTTCAAATGTTCAAAGAATCAATGCTTCACAGAAAGATCTCAGTTTGAAACTCTGCACACTTCTTTACAAGGTCATTATTTGTGGAACATGAACACGCACGGTCATATGTAAATACACTATCAGATCAGATTACTAGCATATTTCTATTTATTTCTTTATTTGCGAGCTTGTTAAAGCATGGCTGCGATCAGGTTCTTCATTAGCTGTATAAACCACACACATATTGATTGCTGTTCATAATTAATCACAGTTAGAGAAACTCCTTCTGCTGGTCCACACAATAATTAAAAGCAATCCTATCACATTCTTCAGACACTGGGTGGAAATGTTAATGGATGGCTTTGATGTCTCAGAGACTGACTTAGGATTGATTCAAGATGCTGTTACCATGGGGACTGCTTCACACTGAAAAACACCTTTCCTTTATTATTGCTATTATTTTAATCAAAATCAAAACACACAGTCTTCCTCACAATATTGCAGAAAGTCAACAACCAATAACCTTTAATATGAGTGAGCTGAAGAACAACAATATCTTCAAGAAAATGTATGAATATTTTCAGACTAAAAGGTTATTTTCAACAATAATAGTAATGGATTTAAGATAATGCTTTAATTTAGGGAACATGCATTCATTTTATTTAGTGCTGAATTAACCGCTGAATCACCAGGACTTTGAGCAATTCTATTAGAAATGTGAGAAATGTGTTAAATCAGTGATGTACATGGTGAAGTGCTCTTCAAGCAGAACATTAGGGCAGTGATTAATGGACAGCTTCATATAGAAACATTCTTAGGGGGTTCGGCGGTCCAAACATATTAAAACATGTGAGAATGAATGTGCATGTTATAGTGTACGCATTAATACTCGCTGGATGAAGAAAGTCTCCAGGATCTCTAGACGTTGCCAGATGGACTGGCTTCTGTCCAGGAAGTCACTACTGGACGATAAATAATAACTCTCTAACAGCTATTAATACATGCTAAGTTGCCTTTACCATTTTAACCTAGTTAATTAAGGACTATAATATTGGTTGCCTATTCCAGTAATTACAGTCTAAGCAAATCTTAAACGAGTCATCAAATGCATCTTGTTAAATTACATAATACATGACCACCTCACCTCAGACCTTAAATAGATTAGTTTGTGATTTATTGTTATTGTTTATTTTATTTTATTTTTGTTACGTCTCAAAAAGCTGTGTGTGTGTTTGTACACAGAGATGGAAAAGATCTGTGAAACCTTTGGAAATAGTTGCTTTTCTGCATTAATTGGTCTTAAAATGTAACCTGCATACGTAACACACAACAGTTATAATCTCTCATGTCTTTGTTTAACACTCTGTTTTTGTGCTCTGTGATGAGTTTCAGGAGTTGTCTGTCCTGAGCAGTTACTCTGCCTCCAGCATCTTCTGCTTATTTAAACACTTCACAACAGTGACTGAATGAAATAGAGATCCATCTTTGAACACTGAGAACAACTGATGGAGCAACACGCTCTAACTCTCAACTCGTCACTAATGGACGTTCGCTCAGGACCCTTGGCATCACTGTTAAATGCACTGGGTTACTCTCTGGCATAATTTTTCAATGTACAGGGAACCCCGTTACTTCTGATGAGAAACCTTTGGTGTCAATGTGCAAATGCAAAATGTATCTTCAAAAATTATATATTGAGGTACAGTACTGTCATTATGACATATACAGTATGTAGTAGTATGATTTTCAATTTAAACAGCCACAATAATGTTATTAATTGTCACTGTTCAAGGGGCAGCCAGCACGTTCAAAATTGATTCCAAGCATTCATATGTGACGAGCTGGGAGTGAGAATTTGTTGGATGGACTCATATTTATTACAAAGGCTGAAAAGATTCACTGATGCTCAAGAAGAAAACACAACGCATTAAGACCTGGGGGGTGCAAACCTATTCCAAACGTCATGTTAGATATTCCCAAAACAAATTTTATCTCATATTCACCCGCTACAGACGAATCAGAGTCAGTGGCAAATATCAGAAGGATCTCAGACCTCATAACTCCAAAAACATCAGAGCAAATTTTCGAATAGGCACTATCCTCGTAAATCGATAAATTGGAAGATTTGTGGTTTAAATAACAACATCCTCAAAAAAAAAAACATGACTCTTGTTACTCTCAAAGACTACAGAAGAAACAGTCGAGCTACAGAGAAGGACAGCAGCTTGTGAGTGTTTTGCCTTTGTTTTCTCATCAGACTGGTGTGTGATCGTCATTGCTAGAAAAGTTTTTGGTTTAAATTGTGTGTGTCTTACCCTGGTTAATACGTGCTGAAAGTGGCGCTTGGTTTTGCGTTTGCCTATCGCGGGACTGCCTGGTTTCGATCTGCTAAATAGTGAGGCGTGGCCAGCTGACTTCCATCACAGGTAATCAGGCTAATACAAAAGCGCTAAGTTTCACCGCGGCAGCGGTCGCGGCAGCCCTCGTGTGAGCCCTCCTCGTGTGAAGACGGACGAGTGTAAAGACGATCGACTCTACCTGCGCGACTCCACCGAGCAAGGACACCGACAGGGCACTTGAGTATTGCTTTTTTCCCCCTCTTTCTTTACTTTTTGTATACCTTGTTCTCAAATATCTCTTACACTTGTAGTCACTATGTGCTTTCAGATCTCTACTATCACTACTAACACTCGGAGAGCACGCTATGTACGTCGCAGGAATGCCTGTCTGACAAACCTACGGCCTGTCCCTCTGACCTCTACTACTACACTCTCTATTCCAGTTGGTCTCTGGAACTGCCAGTCTGCAGTTAACAAAGCAGACTTTATTTCTTCTCTTGCTACTCATTCTGGTCTCAACCTCATGGCACTGACAGAGACTTGGATCAAACCTGAAGATACTGCCACCCCTGCAGCCCTCTCCACTAATTTCACTTGTTCCCACACTCCTCGTACCACTGGGAGGGGTGGAGGCACAGGTCTCCTTATATCAAAAGAATGGAAATTTGATCTTCTGCCATCACCTACAGGTACTGGTTCATTTGAATCACATGCCATTACTGTAACCCACCCTGTTAAAATCCACTTTCTGGTCATTTATCGTCCCCCAGGTCAATTGGGAAACTTCTTGGAGGAGTTGGATGTGCTGCTATCAAACTTTCCTGAAGATGGTACTCCTCTGGTACTGCTTGGTGACTTCAACATCCACCTAGATAAACCCCAGGCTGTTGATTTCAAAACTCCTCACCTCATTTGATCTCAAGCTAGTGTCTACTACAGCGACTCACAAATCAGGCAACTAACTGGCCCTCATCTACACGCGCTGTTGCTCTGTGGACAACTCTTCAGTTGCTCCACTGCACACCTCAGACCACTTCCTCATTACTGCTAACCTAGCACTTACTCCTGAAGTGCCTCACACTCCAACGCAGGTCACCTTTCGACGGAACCTACGCTCACTCTCTCCAACTCGCCTATCTTCTGTGGTTTCATCCTCGCTTCCTGCACTCTCTCAGTTCTCTGCTCTGGACACGAACAGCGCTACGGACACTCTTTGCTCCACTTTAACATCTTGCTTGGACAACTTTTGCCCACTGTTGTCTAGACCAGCACGCACCGCCCCATCTGCCCCCTGGCTGTCTGAGGTTCTCCGTGAACATCTCTAAACTCAGGGCTGCAGAGAGGAAATGGCAGAAATCAAGAAACTCTACAGACCTCAGTGTGTATCAGTCTCTCCTCTCTTCCTTCTCTGCAAATGTCTTCACGGCTAAAACATCCTACTACCACAACAAAATTAACAGCTGTTGTGATGCTCGGACACTCTTCAAGACTTTCTCTTCTCTTCTTAATCCGCCGCCACCACCTCCTCCATCGACTCTTACAGCGGACGACTTTGCAGTTTTCTTCACAAATAAGACAAGATCCATCAGTGAACAATTCTCCACACCGCAGACTGAGGACAACTTCACAATGACAGACGCACACTCTTTCTCCTCCTTCTCCCCACTCTCAGAGATGGACGTCTTCAAACTTCTCCTGTCCAATCATCCTACTACTTGTCCACTTGATCCGATCCCCACTTACCTCATTCAAGCGATCTCTTCTTCAGTCATACCTTCGCTTACTCACGTTATCAACTCCTCTCTTCAGTCTGGAACATTTGCCTCAGCATTCAAGCAGGCTCGGGTAAGCCCACTGCTCAAGAAACCATCTCTAAATCCAGCACTTCTTGAAAACTACAGACCGGTATCCCTTCTTCCATTCATTGCAAAGACACTTGAGCGAGCGGTGTTCAACCAGTTTTCTATGTTCCTTGTACAGAACAACCTCATGGACAGCAACCAATCTGGCTTCAAAAGTGGCCACTCAACTGAGACTGCTCTGCTCTCGGTTACTGAAGCCCTGCGACTAGCAAGAGCAGCTTCAAAATCCTCGGTGCTCATCTTACTGGACCTGTCTGCTGCTTTTGACACTGTTAATCACCAGATTCTCCTGTCCACCCTCAGAAATAGGGGCATCTCTGGAACCGCACTCCTGTGGGTTAAGTCCTACCTCTCTGACAGATCCTTCAGTGTGTCTTGGAGGGGTGATGTTTCAAAGTCACACCACCTTGCTACTGGGGTTCCTCAAGGCTCAGTACTTGGACCACTTCTCTTCTCCATCTACATGACATCATTAGGATCTGTCATTCAGAAGCATGGCTTTTCTTATCACTGCTACGCTGATGACACCCAACTCTACCTCTCATTCCAACCAGATGACCCGACGGTAGCTGCTCGCATTTCAGCCTGTCTGAGTGACATCTCTAGCTGGATGAATGACCATCACCTTCAGCTTAACCTTATGAAGACAGAACTCCTGGTGATTCCAGCTAACCCATTGCTTCATCACAACTTATACAGCTGGGCTCATCAACCATTACTCCTTCGAGGACAGCTAGAAACCTAGGAGTTGTGATGGATCATCAGTTAAGCTTCACAGACCACATTGCTACAACTACCCGGTCCTGCAGGTTTGCCTTATACAACATTAGGAAGATTAGACCCTTCCTGTCAGAGCAAATCACCCAACTTCTTGTCCAAGCTCTTGTTCTCTCCAGACTGGACTATTGTAATGCTCTCCTGGCTCTTCCTGCATGTACTGTCAAGTCTCTGCAATTGATCCAGAATGCAGCAGCGAGGGTTGTCTTCAATGAGCCAAAAAAAGCTCACGTTACTCCTCTCCTCATCAGGTTACACTGGCTACCAGTAGCTGCTCGCACCAAATTCAAGGTACTGATGCTAGCCTACAAGACGACCACTGGCACGGCACCAACTTACCTAAACTCATTAGTTAAATCTTATGTGCCCTCCAGAAGTTTGCGCTCTGCAAGTGATCGACGCCTTGTGGTACTATCCCAAAGAAGTTCAAAATCACTCTCACGGACCTTTTCCTGGACTGTGCCCAGCTGGTGGAATGACCTCCCAATCTCAATTCGTACAGCTGAGTCTTTACTCATTTTCAAGAAACAGCTAAAGACTCATCTTTTTCGCCTGCACTTAACCAACTAACACTGGCACTTTTCCTTTTCTTGTCTTTTAATTTTATAGAAAAAAAAAAAAAAACCTACCTATGCGTTCTATACTAGACTAACTGAGACTTGTCATGGCACTTGTATACTGTTGTTGTTCTCTTGTTGACCTGACTGCTTCTATTGTTCTCATTTGTAAGTCGCTTTGGGTAAAAGTGTCTGCTAAATGATTAAATGTAAATGTAAATGTACATTTCCCATAATCCTTTGCCGGACTCATCAACACTTGCATTGACTTGTGTCTTGCTACCTCCATCAGTCTCACCCTATTTATAGCCTGGTTTTTCACTCATCCATCACATAGTATTGTTAGCCTATAGCGATCCCGTGTTTCCTAGTTCCTTGTTGTCTTGCCTTGACCCTGGACTGTTTCCTTGTATCTGATTGTTTGCTGCCTGCCCTGACCTTCGCCTGTTTTGTTGATTACTCTTTTGTATGGCCCTGGATTATACCTGTTTCCTGTTGTCTGACCCTGCCTGTTTTAACCACGATTCTAATAAAAGCCTACACTTGGATCCACTACTGCATTGTTACGCCTCCCAACATTAAAGAATGCTGATAACTGGGGTGTGGTAGTAGATGATGTCATTTGCTTGGATGTTCCTAGTCGGATTAGACATGTACTAAAATTGTCATTTTTAAAATGATGTGTACAATCAGATTTTCTTCAGGTCTTCAGTGGGAGCTTACTCAGGTGTACCACTCAGAGTGAACTCTATGCTACACTACAATAAATTATTCTCCCCACAAGAGCTTGGTCAAGTTTGCTAATTTTCTGCAAAATCTAACAGACTGTTCTGGAAAGACTTTCCGCTGGACACAGGCACTGGCATTGATATGTGGAGATGACAGTGGATCACTGTTGGTGTTTCAATTTATCCCAATCGTGCTCAATAGAAATGACAGCACTAAAATGGGAGCATGAGATCTTTCAATATTTTCAAGGTTTGGTTAAGCATCTCCACCAACCTGCCCAACTGCGGATGGAAAAACATTGCACATAGCTGATCTACACACAGCAACAGTAAATGTACCCTTTCAAGAGAAACTCTTCAATCTGACTTTCTGGACTCAGTGGTAGAAGACATAAAGAGAACACCATGTTCTGAGTCTCCAGTCCGTCCAGAGTCACATTAACAGAAGTCTCAGACCTGTGAAGGAAGAGAAAATAACAGATCCCAGAGCCTGTGAGGAAAGAGACATTAATGTGTGTCATCACCAAACATCAGTGCCAGTGCTTGTGTCCAGCGGAAAGTCTTTCCAGAACAGTCTGTTAGAATTTCCTGAAAACAACAACAGATGCAGCAGGTCCTGAGAGAGACAGAAGCGGATTGAGTTCTGAGAAAGAGTCTTCCAGAGAGTCTCTGTTTCAGAATGTTATTCTGATTCTTCTTCAGGGTTTCATTTGTGTGTTCCAGATTTCTAGGAGCCTCTTGGAGATCCAGGAGATCAGCATCCCACAGCACTTTACGTTCAAAGCTGTTGTCATATCACTTATCCCAAACTCCTTCCAGAGACAGTATTCTCTGCATTAGGTGTCCTATAGCTCATGATTGAAATGTTTGATGCATTTTTAGGTTCTTCAACTTATTAGTTTCAGAGAAACAACAGTTCATCTTTCCATAAGTAAACTTAACTCTGCAGTAGTGATGACCAACTTACTGACTCATTCTATGCATTGTATGCACTTTTTCCACTTTCATGCATTCATGGAATCCATTCAGGAGTTGTGTTAGAGAGTGCAGATGTGATGAGAGCCACCTCAGCTGATCATGTAATAGATCATGGTCTCTCTGGGTTTTGGTTCAGTAAAATGGTTGTCAAATTGTCAGAGACAGCAGTTACAACAATACCGCAATATTGATCCTGTTATCAAGACCGATGTAACATTACCACAATTTATCCAAGAACACATTTTGCTCATATTATGCTGCATGTCAAATGCAAATTAGAGAAGCTTCTAAAATGTGCTCAGAAGGATCCAGGTATTGTCTTAACACCTCTAGAATAAAATATGGATTTATGTTGAGATACTGTGTCTCGCTTAGATGTAGCTGGAATGGGGTCAAAGTTAAAATAGGTTAAATTCTGATCATTGCATTTCATTGATATATATATATATCAATGAAATGCAATGATCAGAATTTAACCTATTTTAACTTTGGATAAACATATATATATATATATGGGGCGGCAGTGGCTCAGTGGTTCATGTAGGTTGTCTACAAACCGGAAGGATCCCCGGCTCCACCTGACCAAGTGTCGAGGTGTCCTTGAGCAAGACACCTAACCCCAGCTGCTCCAGACGAGCTGGATGTGCCTTGAATGGCTGACACCGCAGTCGGTGTGTGAATGGGTGAATGTGAGGCAAGTTGTAAAGCGCTTTGGATGGCCATGTGGTCTGTTGAAAGCGCTATATAAATGCAGTCCATTTACCATATATATATATATAATTTTTTTGTTTTTTTGGTTATAAATTAGCCTATAAGCACTGAAACACTGAAAGAAGTCACAAGAAGTGCCATTACAGACTTGTACATTAGATAAGCTGTTCAAATATACCTTACTTTACATTTACATATGTACACATAACCTGCTTATCTCTTTTTCAGCTGTTTATTCTTGTCAAATTAGTCTCACAAAGCAGCTCAGATGCATTTACTCTATCTTAGGACACTTCAGGGACACTGTTTTGCTCATTAATAATTAAATTACAATACATATATTACACTCCCAAGGACCTCATAAGGTGTAGATAGAGGAAAATTAATTTTCTGGTGGGTGACTTCAGGCAAAACATTAAGAGAAGCTTATTTTACAGCTTTTAAGACATGTTGTTTCTCTTAGGAAAAATGTGTTTTTTACTCACCGTCAAGGGCAGTTTGCCTGATTAAAGTTATATTAACGCTTTTAAAGGTTACATTTAAACTGCAGATGCATGATTGGCCTTCAACAGAAGATAGTAAACCTTTAATCTCTATAAAGCTTGTTTATGATTGATCAATTGCACAATATTTTTGTTTTTATTTATTTATGACTGTGCGACTGATATTCACTGTTGACCCTTATCATATGTCATTAATTAGTATCTCATATAATATCTAAATAGTATCTCATCTTGCAATTAAAATTGTGGAAAAACATTCTGTTCTGTGTGTGTGTGTGTGTGTGTGTGTTTGTGTACACATTATGTAACTACTTCACACAGGTGAATTAAAGTGAATTACAGTTGCAGAATAATAACATAAAAAAATCATATTACAATATTGCTGAAGTGTTCATCTTGTTACTGTGCCGATTGTTTCATAGATTATAATCAGGGCTGGACGGGGAGTGATTTCAGACCGGGAGACTCATCTTTCCATCCGTCCTGTAAGGAACGACCCACAGAATAAGGCCAATTACAGAGAATAATAACCATAATAACTTGCATTGATTAAAGCTCTTTCTCTCTAATATCCAGATCCAAAAGTATTTTTTAGAAACACTCTTGGATTAATTTGTAAATCATCTAATTAGTCCACACAAAAGTTAGTTTGGGTTACAGATTAATAACATAAGAATCATATAATAATATTGTTGCAGTGATCATCTTGTTTCTGGGCTGATCGCATGACATTTCACAGTCTGAACTTTGCCTGGACATAAAAAGGTCAAATTCAGTAATATTTAAAAGAGACTTATAGTACAAACCTTTGCACAGTCACAAATATCTCTGATATCCATGATATAATGTCCTGCTTTTCCTTTAAAAGCCAATTTCGTAGGCTCTATATGCCTCATGTTTTTTCCCATGTGGCAACACATATGTGCAGTATTCTTCTGCCATCATCAGCCGTCTACAGTTTCACGACAGAACTCTGTATATGTGGAACAAATCTACAGTAGATATATCTGACGGAGAATCACAATGCTGTCGGTGTATAGCTGTCCCTAATATAAGGAAACTGCAAGAAAACTTATTTGACAATGTGAGAGCAGATGATATCACTTTGTTGTGATTGTAATGTGTTAAAGGAGAACGGCTGATAAACACATGATTAAAACTGCCCACAGCTTTGCTGCCTGCATTTACCACAAAAGAACAGACCGTATATGTAGTTCTCAAATATGAGAAATATCAGCACATCTTACTTGATTTGTTGTGTATTTGGCACAATACAACCTAAAGTGTGACAAATCAAAACAATGCAAGTAATGAAATATGATCTGTATGTATGAAATGTTAACATGTATTAGCTAATATCTGACTTGTGCAGACAATGATGTATGATGACCACAGACAATGGCAGGAAATCATCTGGAAATCTACTGTCAGGATTTAATAAAAAAGATCCAAACTGAAAAATTGAGGGGGTTCAATGTTGAACACTGGACACCACATTTCACAAAACTCAACCTCTAAACCTAATCAGATAAAACTTGTGATGATTAAATCCCTCACGTGTCATTACATCTTCTTTTTTAGCATTCATTAGCTTTCCTTTGGGAAATGCAACTAATGGTTACATAATACTATCATAATACAGAATCAGTTTCATCCCTGTGTAGCAACGCAAAGTTTAAAAGCACATGCATTCATCCAGATATTCATCCAGATATCCTTAAACATACACTCCAGTGATGCTGGTGTCATGATAGCACAATAAAGCACTACTAATTAACGTTTAACACAGCAGCATCACACACACAAACACACACACACTGCCATAGACCAGCGTCTCACATGTTAATAATGCATATTAAAACACAGGAAACATTTCTGCTTATTTGGTGGCACAGTAAAGTGTACATGCCAAACTCTGAAATCTGTGGCTGGGTGAGAAACTGACAGTCGAGATTGCCTGTGTGTTTTTACCGCCCACATAAATGCCCGTTTGGTGCTGATAACATAATTGCAGAACGCACACCCCCACACAAACACACACACAATGCAGCAGGAGAAAAACAGTTATGTGATCATGTTGAGAGCCTGGGTCTTCACTAAATAACACAACATTTCACAGAGAAACTGCATCAAAAAGCACAGTTCAAACTGAATCCAAGTGATAAAAATGCTGCGTTTAATCCACATTCCCATCATTCCTCCAGACGGAACCAAACAGCAGGAGAGGCTTGACCTCCACAACAAACAACACTGAAAGTGTCCATCAAACTCTCCAGCGCATGCTCCTGGTCCCAGACGATGCTGTAAGTGCAGTCAGATGGCAGTCATACCTGAGTTCCTCTTGGTGATGTATTTGAGATTGATGGAGGCTGCTGAATTGACGAGGAGGAGCATGAATCCAGCGAGCTTCATCTTTCAGTCGTGTGCAGCTAAAAGAAAACAGAAAACAGAAGAATAACTTCTTAATAATGGCTGTGGTTTTGATATGATTTGATCATAGAGTGAACATCAGTGTGTACATTTTTCTGTCAGTCACATGATTGTGTGTAGTCATTAAAACATATCTAACTTCTAACTGATTTGGCATCATTCAAACACAAGCTTATCTATTAGCCAAGATGTTTATGATAGATCATGTTGCTCTGGCTTCAATACGCACTACTGATGCTCTAAAAATGACTCTTCCAGATATGTGTGTGCCGTTATGGAACGATAAAAAAGGCTTTATGTGGCATTTATTAAACTGTTTTTAAAAGCGACCACAGAGTCTAGGTGATGCACAAATAAATGCTTCTAGACCAAAGTTTCTCTGTGTAAGAAAACATTGCTCGCCTGCTTGATTTAAAAGCTTCAAACCCAGAAGTACTTTAATAAAAAGACAGCTGTACAAACTGAAGCAAACTCCTGAAAGTGTGCTACACAGAGACCTTTTGATGTAAAAAGCTTCAAGAAGTTATATGTATGTGCGTGAGTCATGCTGCATGTTTATGGGTGCGTTATTAACAGCCGAGAGCCCATTAAGCAGTCTTTTAGGGGATCTACTGAAAAATTCAAAGACTTCTTCTCAAAGCTTTCCCAGGAAAGAATACATCTACAATAAGTGAGGCCACAGCTCTTCATGAACAACTTCTCTGCACCAAACTTTCTTCCAGGAGCTGAGCTTGCAGATGGTCTCATTTACGTAGCTTTCTACAGTTTTCTACAGTACCTTTGCAGGAAAGGTTTGGAACAGCCCATCCCCTGATGCAGCTCTCCACAGTTTATCGCTCATGAAGATCTGCCACACACACAGCTATCCTCAAATAAATCAGACATGGGGCTGAATGTGGGCTGAAGCCAGAGCTGGGCCTCACGCAAACTCTTTTGTGTTCACTTCTAACCAAACCTGATCAATCAATTTAATGTTAAAAAGAGTGTGATTATGATTGTTAAAACCAAAGAGGACCTTAAGCAAAATGTTCCTTCTTTTTATTTAGATGACCAAGTATTGAATGTGGTAAATAAAGTTCAATTCTTGGGTCACATCATTAGAAATGATTTATATGATGATGATGAAGTGCAGAGCCAGTGCTGTAGGTTATATGGGCAAGCTAATATGCTGGCTCGTTAATTTTATATGTGTACTGATGCTGTTAAAATAGCTCTATTTAGGGCATTCTGTACTTCTTTTTATACAGCTCACTTGTGGTGAAGTTATGCTAAAGCAGAAATGCAAAAACTCCAGTTCTAATCCATTTAATGATGCGCTAAGAATTTTGCTTAAACATCCAAGGTGGACAAGTGCAAGCCGATTGTTTGTATCTAATAATGTACCTACTTTGCATGCTGTCTTGAGGAAGTGTATGTTTAATTTCATATTCGGTTGAATGATTCAAAAAATGGTATCATAATGGTCTTAAATGATTTTATATTAAGTGATACAAGGTATTTTTCCAGTTTGCGGAAGCATTGGAATGCAAGCTTGTATGTCTTTTAAAGTCTGTGTGTGTATTTTTCCTCTTCATTCTTTCTTCTTTTCATATGGACCATGAGTCTGAAATAAAGAGTAATAATAATGCAACCTCGCTCAACAGTTTTCTACAGCTTCCAATGGCTGGATTTGTGCCTTTTTTCTTCACATTACATAATATTGTTCAACTTTTTTACATTTACATTACATCGATTTTTATATTTATTTATTCATTTATTTATTATTTGTTTGTCTGGGATTCAGCTTTTGATTTCTGCAGTCACTATTCATTGTGTGCATTTTTGCAAACTTTATGTAATAAAGTTTAATAATAGTTTCATGGCTGTGAACACCAGTATTTAGGCCACACCACACCTAGGGTTGTCAACCGTTGCTGTCTTACAGAATCATCCTGTATATAACCCTCTGGAGTCTAAGGGTATTTTTGGGGCCTGGAGAAGTTTTGTCATGCCCTGACATTTGTGTTTTTTTCAGTTTCTTATAAATATCTAAATGGGTAAAGTCTAATCTCACTGTAATCAGCACAAACTGGGCTATAATAATATGTGAAATTATTGTACGTACATGATTGTGTTTTTGAGAAAAAAAAAATGTTATGCGTGGTTAGTGAAAAACTAAAAATGTTAAAACACTTGAATAAGGCAAAAAACACATAAAGAACAATGGTTCCCGGGATTTTTGAGAACTGGAGCTTGTAGCCCAGAATTTTTCTTTCTAAATTATGTGAAAATCATTTTGTTTACTCACTCACAGAAAACAATATATAGACACTTTTTGTTGGTAAAAGTAATATACGAGTAGGCGTCAACAACTATCATGAATCGCATTGTGATTTACACCTGAGAAGACAAAGGGCCGCATAATGAGCTGCATAATGATCCTCTCAGTCAGCTGTGCCACTGCGAGGGAGGAGTTACAAGAAAGAATGTGAGGACAAAATAAATCTGTACAATTTTATGCTTGTAGTTTATTTAGAATATATTTCATTATCCCACAAAATAATTTAATATTCACTTGCAAGTGCAGATAAACAGTTTATTAGGAACAATCAAAGCTGACTTTCAAAGCTGAATTTTTAGCATCATTGCTCCAGTCACACTGATTTTCTACAAAAAAAAAACAAGCAACAAAAAAACACAACACATTTATATTTATTGTTATAATTATTATTTTTTATTATTACTATTATTATTAATGTGGAAAAGAGCTGAGAATATTTTTTTCAGGTTTTTTTGTTTTTGATAAACAGCATTGTTTGTTAGATTTGTTACAGTTACATTTATTTGTTGCATTTATATTATTTACATCAAGCTTTTGAATGGTATAGTGTATATCGTTATTGAAACTTCATAATGTTTAACTTTATTATACATTTAGTCAGGAATTATAGTTTGGAAAAAGTCTAACTAGTAAAATGTTTACACATTATGTAAACCTAATATAAGTATATAAATAGATAAATAAGAGACTTACTCATGTTTCACTAGTTCACGCTTACATATAATTAGCAAATGTAAATGTACAAGAGGGCAGCCGCCAGGGCTGATTTAGATTTTCTGAGAAGTCGTCTCGTTGGCAGGCCGGAAGGGCTTACGTACTCCGGTGGGAGCGACTAGGCCCTACCGGCTGCAGGTACTGAACTACGTGGTTGTGAGCGCCCGGTCGATAGGGCTCGAGCTGATGCTCAACGGGAGCTTGTGGCGTTGGAACGGTGAGCCCTATCGGCCGATGAGGAGGAGCAGCGTGGTTGTGGTGTCTGACCGGGAGGACCCGAGTTGCCTCGACCGGAATAGGTCACGGTGTTGGTCTACGGCGCGTACCGTACTACTGGCTGATAGCGCCTGCTATTCAGTGGGTGAAGGGCCAAGGCTGACCGAGAGGGCCCATGAAGCCTCCGACTGGAGATTTGAGACTCAGGATGACGGATGTCTGGGTCCTCTCGGTTTGGCAGATAAAAAGCTTTGGGCTGGCCGACAAGGAGGACTCTGGCGACATCCGAAGGGAGATCCCGACTCATGGCATCGGATGGATGAGACTCGCTTGCGGCCAGCAAGTATAGACCCGACCGGGAGAACTCTCGCTAGACGTCTGAAGGGAGCGCACGCATCAGACGGGTAAGCCTCGCCGGACGCGGAGAGTGGAAAGGAAGACCCGACTGGGAGGACTCTCACGGCATCCGATGGGGCATTAAACTCAGAACATCGAATGGGTAAGCCTCGCCAGGCAGGGTTAAAAGATGTGAGGATAGCTGAGAGGATTTTTTTTTTTTTGCAGGATTTGGCGAGAGGTCGAGACTCGTAGCGTCAGATGGTTAGGCCTTGCCTACCGTCAAATGGAAAGGTAAGTTGCGTGGCCGGGAGACTCTTACCGAAGTCCGAAGGGAGGACACGCATCGAACTGGTTAAGTCTCGCCGACCGTAAAATGGAAAGGTAAAGGTTGTCTGGCCAGGAGGCTCTCGCCGGCGTCTGAAGGGAGCACACAAATCGAACGGATAAGCCTCGCTGACCATAGAAATAGAAAAGGTAAGGTTGTCTAACCGGGAGGCTCTTGCCGGCGTCCGAAGGGAGCACACGCATTGAACGGGTAAGCCTCTCCGGATGTGCGACAGAAGAGGTAACATTAAGTGGCCAGGAGGCTCTCGCCAGCTTCCAACAGGGACTTCCTGTTCCCGGAAACAACTGGGTAAGCCTCGCAGGCCATAGGATGGAAAAGGTAAGTTTGTGTGGCCGTGAGGCTCTCGTCAACGTCTTATGGGAGTTCGCTACTCACGGCATTAGACGGGTAAGCCTTGACGACTGTAGGATGGAAGGAGGGTTTGTTTGTGTGTTTGGTACTTGCGGCATCGGATGGCTTGCATATTGGGTAGATCGGTTTTGCGACCTAGACCACGTAGAATGGTAGTGGTTGTCTGGCCAGGAGGCTCTCGCCAGCGTCCGATGGGAGCACTCACATCGATCCGGTAAGCCTCGCTGGCCAAAGGATGGAAAAGGTTAGGTTGTCTAGCCATCTTAGCTCCCGGCATCGAACGGGTAAACCTCTCTGGCTGAAGGACGGAAAAGGTTGTCTAGCCGGGAGGCTCTTACCTTCGTCCGACAGGAGCTTAGCTCCCGGCATCAAACGGTTAATCCTCGCTGGCCTAAAGATGGAAAAGGTAAGGTTGTCTAGCCGGGAGGCTCTCACCTACATCCAATGGGAGCCCCAACTCCATGCATTGGATGGGTAAACCTCTCCGTACGTAAGACGGAACAGCAAGAAAGGTAGCCGGGGGCTTTCACCTACGTCCGAAGGGAGTGTGGCTCCTGGCAATGAACGGGTAAGCCTTGCTGGCCGCAGAATGTACACTGAATAGGTGCCATGAATAAGCGATGTGGTCATTGTCAAATCGTCATATTGTCAGGACATGAGATCGATGGTACATATCGACGATGTAATCTAGCATGGGTGGAGTAAGAGAAAGATTCTATATTTTTGTCAGAGCTTACTATTTGCCATTTTAACCATGCAGGTGCACAAAAAAAAGAGCCTATGGAATCACCAATAATCCAAAAATATACTTTCGGACATACTGATAAACTGGCATTAAATTTAAAATACTATATTTAAAACAGCTAGTTCATGTAGTCGGCACTACTGTCATCTTGCTTGTCCTGTGAGAAATTTTCCGCATCTGCGCACGGAAGTTATCAGTATAAATGTTCAGCAAAATCAGTCGACGGTGCAAAAACAATAGTAGATTTAATTTAAAGTCCAACGATTTAACCCTAATATGGATGTGAACGAATGCCTTAAATATAAGGTATTCAAAAACAGGTAAGTTCATATATTTGGAGTGAGTTCGGTTGAACTGATGCCTTGGTCATACGCGCTCCGGACCACGTGCCTCATGATGGGACCGACTCACCGCCTCGGAAACAAAAATGAGATGCATTCTAACGTTACTGTGGCATTAAACTCTGTTAGTGAGAGCTCGTTTAAAATATGGCACGTATTGGATTACCTGTTAAAATACAATGGAATACCTTATATCTGCAAACGATTTATGTCTATTTGTGGATGGAGACTTCTTCACCGCCTATGGCCTCAAATCATCCTTTGAGAACACGAGCGAACGTGAAATGCAGTGCTGAGATGGGATAACGGAGCAGTTTGATAGCCGAATTATGGTAGGCTGCCTAATAATGATAATAAAAAACGTTGATTGGAGAATGAGCCTAATATCATCTTGGCTATCGTCGATACATGATACTATAACCGCAACCTAGGGTGCATGGCATACATTTCAAGCGGAGGTGATGTCGATTTTATTTTTATTTTTTTTGAGGGAGCAGACACTGCTGCGGCAGTGGGGAGATACTGGAAAGGCTCCTGCGGGAGCAGGCACTGCTGCGGCAGTGAGGAGATACGGAAAAGGCTCTTGCGGGAGCAGACACTGCTGCGGCAGTGAGTAGATACGGAAAAAGGCTCCTGCGGGAGCAGACACTGCGGCAGCAGTGGGGAGATGCAGAAAACAGAGAAGTAAAGGGGAGCATGAGAAGAGGAGAAAAGATAGCTGTTTGGGCCGCCTGCGGAGCTTGCTTCGGCTGCTGTAGATATTGGCTGCGGGAAGAGTAAAACGGTTAGTAACATTTGATGGGGCAAGCTAAAAATGAATGGGTAGCCTACTGTGTTGCCTGCTTAGCAATTGGTTTCCTGATTAGACAATTCCTCAAGCCTTGTCCACATTAGTGTGTCCTGTTGGAAAAGCATCTTTCCTCTCATTTGGCCTCCGGCCTTTTTAGACGGTCTCCAGAGCGGATACATTTGGAATGCTGTTTTCACGTTGTAGTATGGACTGTGGAAACAGAGGCTTTTGGAAATGCTGAAGCATGTTTAGTCTTGAAAGACATTGTACCGAAAGACATGATTAAAGCAGTAACGTTAACCCCTTACCAGTCACCCCCCATTTTTGGCATGGAGACACAAAATTACATACCCAAAATAAAAATGTTTCTGCTCATGATTCTTTCTGACTAGATACATGATCAACATTTGTCCACAAGCTGACACTTCAACGTTTATCGTTCAGGAATCGGAATCGTTTTCCTGACATAAATTATTAATAACTGTCACTGAAACAATGTTTTAGCGAAACACTGGTCAAATATCGAAGCTAGAGTTTTTAAATTGATGCACGGTTTGTCCAGATCAAGTAAAGAGTGATGTTTAACGTGCTGTGAAAGTAAAACGATAATAAACTGGGAACGTTGGCAATGTTTGCAAGCAAAGCAGTTATGTGCTAGTCGCTTCCAAGTGGTTTCTAAAGATATTTACTTGCCTGTTTTTCGTATTACGGTCCTAAAAAGGCAACAGAAATTTTACTCACACTTGCTGTCCTGCGTCAAAACACGAGGGCAGTTGCGTTTTAGCTGAATTTTGAGGGATCACGCTAGCGAATGGTGAAATAGGTCCCTAAATAAATTGGTCCTGCCAGAATACTTGCAAGGAAATTCAAATTAAATTAAATTAAATTAAAAATTTAAATGTCTGCATTTAGCAGACGCTTTTATCCAAAGCGACTTACAGTGCATTCAGGCTGTCGATTTTTATTGTTATTTTTTTCATTTTTTTTTTTTTTCTTCTTCTTCTGTGAGGTTTAAACGTGCGCGGTAAGGTGACATTTCAGTGTGGATGAAGACTCTGGAAATAATGCCTTGGCTTTGTGGTTAAAAGTGGCATCGTCATCCGACGGAACTACATTTGTGTCTGTCTTCCAAATCTATGTGCACTCCACACTCCAGAACAGCAGGTGGCAGTAATGCACCTTTACTATAAAATACTAGTAGAAGACGAAACTGCGTCATGACATAATTTAAACAAACTTTAGCCGCGAACCTGCTTTTAGCTGAAAATGTATTGGTTTACGTCACGCGGTCTGCGCCGCTAGAGGAAGCGGCCTCACACTGCGCCTTGGCCGGAAAAGCCGCGGTGAAAGACTGAGCCGCGGCGGGAAGTGAGAGAGGCTTGCTGCGGTGAGAACTGGGGTGTGGCCCAGGCTGGTTGAATGCCTGCTGCTGCTGCTGCTGCAATCCAGCGCTCGAGGAGAGCTCGGTCTTGGACAGCACTATTCTTCTATTGGCCACGATGTGTGGCTTGGCGAGTAGAGCAGCTGTCGCTTAATGGTGCTCAACTGCCATGTTTGGCTGGGTAGGAACAATCGCGGGTCCGGCAAAAGCAGCAGATCTGATAAATCCCCGGTATAGCTCTCTTCGTTGGTAGGGAAATTGGGTCTGTGATAAGGTGACAGACGAAGCGAACCAGCATGCTGACAAACTGTCAATGGATAGAGGTAAGTCAGCGATATTTATACTATGGGATTGATTCATTGATTACAGTCCACCTGTGTCGATTAGGCTAAGTATCTGACGCGCTCCTCCCGAATCTTGTTAATAAAAACATCATTTATGATCTCTGCTGAATAAAGTGCTTCATTCTTTTTTTTCTGAGGAAATCCAAAACTCAAATCCTGAGGTAATCCACATCACATCTTTTTGGGGTGAATCGTCTTATTCCTCTCATCGCGAACAGTAAAATAAAAACTTGAAGAACAGTCTCACTGCGTTGTCTTCTGTTATGTGGCGTATTCAAGCCGCGCGCTTCAGTGAAACATTAGAATCTGAATAGCGCGTTCAGCGCGGGGGCATGGTCGCATTAGAAGATAATGAAGGGAGACGTGAAAAATGGACATCGCGTTGTTTTCATATGGATTACCTTATCACAGAATATTTGTTCTCGGCAGCACTTGTTTAGTTTAAAAGTAGACATGTCAGGCTTTCTATAGATATATCTCTCATGTCTCTTCGTTGAGTATTATTGAGTTACAGTTCATTTTAATGACGTGTTTGTAAATGAAGATCAACGCAGACAAAGGCTGCAGACAGCACACCTTGTTTGTTATCTTTATTTTATAAGTGCACAAAGTTTTGTTGTTATCATGTCTGTTTACAAATAAAAGTAGACCCTTTACAGATTCAATTGATGTATTGCTCTTATCTGTACGATCAAAACTGAAAGTGTAATGTGAATGTGATGAAAGTGATGATGCCTCATCACGCATATACACGTGAATCGACTCTAGAGGGTTAAAATATGATTTTTGAAAATTAAATTGGCATTGTGGATTTGCACTGGCATGCTTCAAATCATTTATCTCACCAATTTGCAGCAGTAAACGTGGAGAGATGTGGAGTTGCATGGTTGATATAAATTATTTGTGGAGAGGTGTCATATTATTCAAGTTCAGTATGGATTTCCGCTGTAACAGGGCGAACGAGATGTGAGACGTGCAGATCCATATGCAAGCTTTTTATTGAAAGACGTGGTCACAAACAGTGGCAGGGTTGAAACACCAGTGAACAGGTATGGCACGGGCGAAACACAAGAGCAGTCCAGTAAACAGGCATGGGTCAATTAACGGTGAACAATATCCAACAGGGCAAGACGAAGAGAGATAATCCAGGTAAACAGCAAAAATCAAGGCAGAGACAGAGTCCGAAAAAGAAAACCAGAAGGGTAATCCGAAAACACAGGCAAGAATATGAACACAGGAAAACAGGCAAGGCGAAACTATGACTAAATAGAAACACAGAATGGTTCGATAAAGTAGTTAACACTAGGAAAGTGAAAAATGCAGAACAATACTCGGCGATCTGAACAGGAACTGAGTGGGTTTTAAATAGAGTGTGTAATAGCTCTCAGGTAAGCATGTGATTAGTGACAGCTGTGTACAATGGATGACAGGAAATGCATTCCAGGGTGATGCGTAACAGTCTGTGTGGTGTGAGATTCATGACACCCGCAAGCAGGGTTGTGAAGTAATGAATTACAAAAACGTATGTTACTGTAATTAAGTACTTTTTATCAGAATTGTATTTTTTGAGTAGTTTTAAAAATTGTGTACTTACTCGAGTACATTTTAAGTGATGAACCTTTATTCCGCTATTTTCCCTCCGTCTGTGGTCGTTACATGTTTGTATTAATTTTATTTTTATTCATCAATCTGACTGGATAGGGAGAAAGTAATCCGCCTTGTGACTCTCGTCAAATCAGAAAACTTTAACTGCTGATAATCATGGCTGCTGGAAGTGAATTCTTAAAGCATTGATTCATTTGAGTTATCAGCATCTTCCTCTAAACCTTTCTGTTTACTAAATGATCTGTAAATGCTAGCCTATCTACAGGGCCTGATATTTGGCTAAGGTTGCGGGTATTGCATTCAATGTAAATAACTCCTGCAAGTGTCACGTTCATAATGCGGTAAATTCCACTCCCATTTACTTCAGTATATAGAGAGATGTGATCTGCACTGCCGTATCTCTCCTTGAGTGTGTCCTGCAGCAGTCACTTGAAAAACTCCTGATGAGTTTGAGCATGCAATACACACTGTGAAAAGGTGTGTTGGGAACAGTCTAAATTGCTTGGAAATGTGGAAAAACAGTTTCCCATTACTTAATGTTCTGAAATTGGAGGACCAGATTTGATATGCACCTTATTGATGACCCATGGCATTATAATACTGCATCGTTGTTAGCGCGTAAATTAATAAACAACGTTTTTTGTTTGATCCATTTTCTACAATCCACCTTCATTTAGTAAGTGCACTCGTGCAAAAACATTTTAAAGTACAACACATTTAGTTTCATTCATTTTTGGATGCTGCTTATAGAGCAGCTTATTCGCCCAGATTTCTGCGACCCCGCCAAGAGATGTTCATTGTATGTGTTTTCTTTTTAAAAAGTTTCCTCGGAAATACTTCCCTATTTAATGTAATTTTTTCCTAACAAATTGTTTTAATAGCATAACAATTTGAATAAATGTAGCTGTGTAAAAGTTAGGGGATGATTCCCTCCTTCTAAAACAATGTGCATTAATGTTAATATTGCGTCAATATTTATGATTTTAATTTCTTTATTACAAAACTGTCACTGTTTTGGAGAGAAATTGGCTCTTTTAAGAGCCCGACCACACAAAGATGCGTATAGTTTAGTGTTTTGGGTGCCTGAAGCCGTTTTTTTTTTTACCAGGTCCCAGAGTTGATAAATCTGAAAATGACACCCTTGCATTTTTGTGTGTACAGCCAATCTGTATATGTTGTTAAACGAGGACGTAATCACTCCACGTCTCGATCCCAGTCAGACAGCACTACGTAACGACAACAACAACAATGATAATGGTGGACTACATGCTTGTGTTTGTGCTGCAGAAGCTACTGAGCCTATCAGCTTAAGAACAATCAAAAATACTAAAGCAAAAATGTCTGTATACAGTGCGCAAGATTTATGCACGTTCCAAGTCTTCTTTCCCATTTTTAGTGTACCTCTTTGGCAGAATTACAGCACCACCTACTGGCAACATTCTTTAAATGATCCCGCTCCGTTAATGCGCTCACATCACATCTCATTCAAAAAGATACTCCCGTAGCATGACGCAATCGGTCACAAGACACACAAGAGCCAATGGCTCAATGGCTATGTAAGGCTTCTTCTGGAGCTCCCAAAAAACGAATTTTCGAATATTCGTTTATTTAAATTGAGTTTAATGAGACAGACATTATTTTTCAGCAACATTTATTGTTTCCGTCATTTTGAACAAGCTTACACACAATAAGCTTGAACGCAAAACAAAAAAAAAGTGAACAAAGAAAAAACGTAAAGCAGCCTGCAGCAATTAGGCTATTGTAGAAGATAGCCTACACTTAACTTTTAAACTTTTAAACTGTCAGCAAATCTTTTTTGCTTTTTTTATATTGTTTTACATGTTCTTGTTAAGAAACACGGGCACGTAAACATGATCGGGGGAAAGTCGGCTCCTTAGTCTGTTAACAATAAGGCCGGCCACGGAGAAAACGCTCTCTGACGGCACAGACGTTGGCGGGATTCACAAATAACGGTGTGCTAAGTGAATAAGTTTAGTGAAGCGCTTCGTGTTTTGGTTTCACCACTGAATGGGATCCTCATCTTGTGGAATACATGGCTCCAGCAAGAACTGTTCCCACTCGTCTCGGCTGGACTCTCTGTAATCATCGCTGAAGAACTGCCTCAGCCTTTTCCGACGAGTGGGAATTGCATCTTCTTCATCGTTGGTGACGGCGACTGCATCCGCACCACTCGCATCAAGGAAAATGTTCTGATAATGTTCAAAAAAGTTTTTCTTTTTTACTTCTCTCATGTTTTCATCGAGAAACCTGAGATGTTTGTGCCGAGGGTCTAGGGCAGACGCGAGAAGAGGAGTTTTCACTGCATTCTCCAAGTTAGTGGGGTTTATTCATTGCTTGAGAGATGCCGCAACAATGTTCTTGAGTTCGGTCACTTTCTGTGATTCTCCACGGCATATTTGAAGTACTGTAGAAGACTGCAGTTCTTAGGGGCCATTCACATATCGCGTCGTTTGCAGCTTTCGCGTCGTTATTTCCAATGTAGGCGCGCGGTATGCGCACTCATAATGGAAGCGGTGTGATCGCGATGCGCACGCAGTGCGACGCGCCCGTTTTTTCCAGGCGCGTCCGCACCGCATCGAGTTAAAAACATCTCAACTTTTCAGAATGCCACAAGCGCACCGCAGGTCATGTGACAAGAACTAAACATTCAGTTCATCCTTTCCCGTAACAATGTTGAAAGCTCAGCCAAGATGAAGGAACAGCTGATCATAGCTGTATATGGATTGCCATTTTTAAATAAATTTAGTAGCAGAGCCACTGAAAGCGATTTTTTCGTGCTGCAAATCCATTTATCCTTTGCTGAAATTTCTGCGTCTTCATGTAGAGAGCGCGTCATTGTAGCTTAGCAACGGCCAACGCCTCAGGAGCGCTTCTGCCCGAGCGCTTTGTAAAGAAGGAGAAAGCGGCGCGCCTAGCGTTTTCCACGCGTTTTTAGGCGCGATATGTGAACGGCCCCTTATTCATTCATTAATTATTTTTTGCTTGCATCTTCAAATATACCGTGGAGAATCACGGAAAGTGACCAAATTAGGTTTTATTGTGAACTTTTTTTGTTTGCGAAATTCGAATATCATTTTTATTTATCGAATAATTAGAGCAGAACAAATATTCGAATGTTCGACTATCCATGCACACCCCTAATATATATATATATATAAATTATGATGGTAGTTGTATATGGCTGTTATATATTGTGTTTTATTAACAAATGGTAGGTTTAGGGGCAGGGTTTGGGTTACCTGCTCATAAATGTGTAAATGGTGTAAACTGTTGTGACTGTTTACATTGAAAAATCACAACCCAACATATATGCAATAATGGCAATATTATTACCCAATATATAACTTTAACATGACGGAAAGCCTTTTGCCAAAGTGTCCTGACCAAGCGTCAATATATGACGAGTTGAGAGTGAGACTGTGTTGCCCATGGTGTGTGATGAACTTTCATCTTCTGTTTTCTAAATGTTTAAATTGGAGTGTACAGTGTTTATTATAAAGGGGTAGAATCCACAGCTCAGTACTCACTATTCATGAGAACTTTTAAATAAACTTTTAAATAAGCTCTTTCTCAAATAGTTTTTTGGACAAGTACTTTGTCTATCGTTTTGCCTCGAAAAAATTGACATGTTAAAATGGACAGCATATGACAATTTAGATGTCCAGTAACTTCCTATTCTGTCTTTCTCAGCCTTATCCCAAGGTTACTGTGGTCAGCCGGATGGTGGATCTACACCCAGGAATGAGCACAACACAGCTCTTGAATATCAGTGAAGGCCATGACGATTAGACACCCCATCAGGACAGATCATCAGCGGAGACCCTGGCATCTTGACAAGCCCTCAGCTCAGATTCCTACCAGGACCAGCTGGGACCAAAATCCAGTTTATATCAAGAAGGATGTTCATTGTGCTTGAGGCCAGTGATAAGCCAGTCGACTACTACTGGCTAAATGCCGGCTCTACCTTCATGTTTACCATCCTGCTTGGCAGATACGTATATAACACTACAACAGAATTGATTCTGCTGTTTCTTGTTTATCAATGTGAAGCTACTTTGAAAAAAATCTGTATTGTAAAAAGCACTATAGAAATAAATGTGACTAGACTTGATTTGACATCTTTTTCCTGAGCCAGAGGATCCAAAAATACAACATTCTACAGCCAAGAATGATCGATCAATTTATGTCACCAAGATTCTGTAAAACAGAAATGATTAAGAGAGGACTCTCTAAGGCTTTTCACAATGATGACATCAGCAACCCACACACTCATATTTACAAGAAAACCAACATGAGGCATGTGATCAGCTAGAGACAAAAAAGAAGGAAAATCTGACCATGCCCCAGCACTCATTATTAAAAGTATATATTTTAGCACATTAAAAGATATATCTTATATTGTAAAAATACATACTGTCCTGTAAAAAATAAAAAGCAGCATTTAATAATCATGACAACAATGTAATAATATTTTATAATAAAGTATATAGAATTGTGATTATTATTAAAGTACCTGCCAAAATTTGGAAACATTACAACTATTAATGATTTTGAAATAATTATCTTCTGCTCATTAAGGCGGAATTTATTTGATCAAAATAAAGAATAAAAAATAAAAGAATAAATAATAATAATAATAATAAAAATAATTCTTATTATTATTAATAATAATATAAAATTAAAAAACAGAAATATTGTGAAATATTATTACAAATACAAAAAAAAAAAATGTAATGTCATTCCTGTGATGCCAAGGTGATTTTTCTCCATCGCTACTCCAGTTTATAGTGTACATGATCTTTTAGAAATAATTTCTATTTATTTGACGGATTATTACCAGTGTTGAAACCAATTTTGCTGCTTCATATTTTGTGTGGAAATGATGATGCACTTTATTTTCTGGATTTATTAATAAATATAAAGTTTAATGAACAGCATTTATTTGCATTTGTCAAATATATTTATCAAATTTGTTAATGCATTTATTAAATATAAATCATTTTAAATGTCTTCACTCACTTTTTGTCACTTTCATGCATGATGAATAAAATTATTTTATTATATTATTTTTATATATTTTTTCAATATTATACAAATGTTTGAGTGATATATTTTCCATAAAAATCTTAATCAGTAAAACTGTTTTACACATTGATAATCAGAAATGTTTCTTGAGCAGCAAATCAGCATATTAGAATGATTTCTGAAGATAATGTGACACTGAATCTTCTTTGTAAACAACAGATTTATAAACGTTTCTAAATGACGAATGTTGCATTCCCGAATGCAAAATAAAGCAACTCAAACCAAGAGCAGCACTAACAGTCAATCGAAGCCTGGATCACATCCCTGCAACATGTACTATTAGAAACGTCAATCACTTGAGTAGTAGCCAGGAATGATTATATGGCAACTGTTGTAATTATCTCAGCCATGCCTCTGAAGCCATCAAGTGCTAAACACATATGAGCCTAATTACTGGTGAACTGGGGTGCTGATTTTACATATTGCTGATTATAGGTCTGGGGCAGGATTCACAGAAAGAGGTTAATAAATTCTAAGACGTTCACGAGAATGTACCTAAGTGCAAGTCCTCAAATATTTTCTTAAGAATATCTTTTTTTCCCTGGAGAAGAAAATGACAGGCTGTGGTGTTGTCTGATTGTGTGCTGGTTCTCACTAAAGACTCACTGATCAACTTTAAAACACTTCAAAGGCTGTCTTTTTGTGCTGCCTGCATATTACTCTAATTGTAATGAGATATTTGGAATAATTAACTTCTTTTCTGAAGATAAGAGATCCTAAACACTAGTTTAGCCAGTTAGCCACTCAAACTTAATGGAAACTAAACATCTAGTTGACCTCAGTAAATGAGCAGTCGCCTATCCTGCCCAAACCAAAGGTATTTTTAACAAGCTTGTCATATGAATGCTATAAAGCAACAGAAGTCATGAGATTTATAGCTAATAACACATGCTATAGATGTATTATTCAGTTGGTCAGATGAGAACTGGTCCTTGACTGAGTCTGGTTTCTCCAGTGGGGTTTCTTTATTTCTGTCACCTGATGGACTTTGGGTTCCTTGCCATTGTCACCTTTGGCTTGATTAGCTGGGGTTTAAAAGTTGTTTTTATTAATTTATTCAGAAAAAAAAAATCTTTGATTTGACACTATTGGATGAGAACAAAAACTTCAACTGAGCTGAGTTTGAAGTGCTAGTTTTATAAGTGATGAACATCACAACATTGAATCCAGACTGCACTGAACTGAGCTGAATAAGATTGCTATTGTCTTCTGTGGAGCTGCTTTATAGCAGAAACTGAAGTCATTTCATCCTTGAATTTTCTTTATATTATACATTATATATTATATTACTATATTACTTGAGTGTGTTTCCATACCTAGTGCTATGGGTTCCTGATGAACACTCAGAATGTGTTTGGTTCAGGCAGTATGGTGCAGTAAGGTTTCTCAGCTCAGGTGACAGAAGTTCACTGGAGAAGCATGCTGGCTCTATTAAGCCAGCTCTAATCACATCACAGGAGCCGACTGTAACCACACCAAGATGCTCAGCTTTCGTGTTAGTAAGAATAAACCAAAGGAAAGCAGCATCAGCACTCCACAAACATCACACCACAGCCACCATCAAACACAAAGTCAAATCAGAATTACATTACTTTTAAGGCGTGTTATTTAAATAATGAATAAACTGAGAATTTTCACCAATTTCAAAATACCTACGCCATACCTTAGAAGATTTACAGTACTTTATATATCTCTCGGCCAAACTCATTAGGGCCTATTTGCTATAAACATGACAAATCCACCCTTGTTCTGTGCTAGTCATTGACAAATCACTGGACCGTACAGGACACAAGTATCACTGATCAAACCTCAAAAGAGAAAGTGGCATTACTGTATATACTGTATACTAGCTGTACACCAGCTAACTCAACCCTCGACATTACGAGTAAATCATTCGCATATGCGACTAAATTTTACTCTAGGAGACTAAATGATGTCTATTGACTAATAAATTCTTAGATTTTACTCGCCAGTGTGTGTGTTCGAGGCTATTATAAGATTACCACATTTTCACTCGCTGAACACTGACTGAGCCTTTCAGAGTTCTCTCTCCATCAAGAGATCTGAACTTTTCACTTCATCTCAGTGGACACACAGTGCACCTGTGTTTGATGCTCTGTAAACTCTGTGTGAAGGCACTCGACTCACCGTCGCTTTACTGATAGCGCTGTTTCTCACACATGCACAGAGAGAGCGAGAGTCTTACCACGCTGAATCCACACGCTACATCTAAACTATATTATCTGTTGTCTTCTTCTGTAAAATAATGGAGTTCATTTAGAATTTTTCAGCTTTTTAGAACAAGCAGAAGATATGCCGGTTTCTCTGATAGTGGGCGGAGCTAATGCTCAAATGGCAATTTCATTGGCTGGCCCTCATCTATTACCATCCCTGTTTTGATTTCAGCAAATCAGTTTGACCGAACGAAGACAACGTGATTAATATTCATGAACCCACCAGCTCATCAATCCATAGTGCATTGTATATTGTTAGTATGGTATTAGTATATAAATAATTTATATATATATATATATATAGACAGTTAATTTTAATGACGTGTTTTTAAATGAAGATCAGCACACCTTGTTTGTTATCCTTATTTTATAAATGCAGAAAGTTTTGTTGTTATTATGTCTCTATATAAAGTAGTCCCTTTACAGATTCGATTGATGTATTGCTCTTATCTGTACGATTAAAACTGAAAGTGTAATTTAAGTTCTTTTCGGGGTTATCAGGAGAAAATGACTCATAACGCGTATCCGCATTAATCGACTCCAGAGGGTTAAAGGTTAGGATAATAATTTTCTTTGGTAGTATTATATCACATTGTGAGTGTATATTAGCAGCTTTTGTTGTTTTCTCGTGGTATGTGATAGAGCGATACGGAAGCTCTTACACGTGATGTCAAACTTAACAATGGATAACACACATAAAGTTCGGTTTAAATACACTTAATGTTGTTCACATATAGCCTCACATTCATTCATGTTCCATCAAATTTGTTGAGGCATTATTCAAGAACGGTTTGACTGAACTTCAATTCCAACACATTTTGTCACATGGTCTGAAAATGATCTGAGACAATTTTAGTCAAAATCAGACAAACCGTTTAGAAATTAATTTTTTGGCATGCATTTGACTCAGCTCGAACCAAAAAATCAACTTCTAAACTTTACTTTTCCAAAGTTATTAGCATAAATATGAGTGCAACTTTGATTTTAGATAGAGACTCCAAACTTGCTACAGTTGTAACGTTCGGCCCCATCGGTCGAATTAACATGCATTAAGATGAGACAGACAACAATTTTAAACGGAATTACAAATGTGCAATATTCTCATAAGACTTAAAACAATACAATAAAACTAGGAAACCTCAGGCTGAGTCCATAACACAATACCCTAAAACAGTTCAAGTGAGTCCCAGTGTGTTGATAGTGTCCAACAGTGTATATACAGTCAAACTGACAGCCCAAATGCTTGTGTGTGGAAAGGTAAGTAAGAACAAAACTTCACAGTCCAGGATTGGTGATCACCAGAGTCTTTGTTAGGGAGAGGGACCCCTTGTTCAAAAACCCACTTGACCTACTTCTGTGATGTATTTCCTGAATTTGGTCCAAGTGTTCAATGAACATGGAGACCACTAGTGTGTGTAGAACTTTTCATTACCTGAATGGACACTCTTCTAGTGTAGTAAAAATGCAAGTGTTTACAGAGCTTTATTTTTATTTTCAATACTTTGCATTTTAAAATCAACTTCTACATGTCTGTTCAGTAGTCCCGATAACAGATGACACAATTTTTTTATGATACTTCTAAAATAATTATCACTACTCAATGCACCAATAACATTTACATTACATTTACAGCTTAAAGGGAATCTACATGAACTTCCCATAGAGGTTCACTGATGGATCTTAGATAATGCCATGAGATTAACGGCTTCTCTCATAGTGAATCCTCAGAAGCATTAGTTCTACCTCATGACAAAAGGTGTGTAAAATGATGGACAGCTAATACTGTCTGCCTGCTGAGTTTAAGACCACAGTGTTGCCTCTGTCAAAGAGGAAATCAGAGATGTATGTATGCTACAGACACTTCTGGCTATTCTCATATCTGTGTTTGGCTGATGTTTAGGGGAGATGAGGACTTTGTGTAGGACCACAAGACGACTCTGATTTGCATTGTTAAATCCTGCCAAGAATCTCAAAGAAAAGAATAGTTCCCGCATTCATCATTTACTCACCCACGTCACTTTTTTTCTTTTGTAGAACACCAAAAGATCATGAATAGCTGGTTTGCTAAATTCAGTACAATGTCAGTAAATAGTGCCTGAGACGATCTGTCAGTTGTTTTCTGTGTCTGCCTGATGATTTTGTCCTCCAGTTGAATTTGGTGACAAATAAGCCAATATGTACAGTAGCTGTACAGTAAAACTGTGACGGCAGCTATTACTGTCCTGTGCATCGTCCAGGGTTTCACACTCCAGTCCAGTAGGTGGCGTCATGCACTGCTGCTGTTGATTTGCCAACCACAAGGATGCACTGTTTTCTTTCAAATCAAAGCATAAATACACGTAACAAACGTATCCTTGTGTTGCGAGTGACAGAATAACGTACCAAAATGGCGCTACGGTGATGCGGAGAGACACAGAGGAGACAAATTGTTGAATAAAGTCGTTATTTTTGTTTTCTTTGTGTACAAACAGTATTATCTTCGCTTCATAATGTTACAGTTGAACCACTGATGGTAGATAGACTATTCTGACGATGTCTTTCATACTTTCCTGAACCATGACACTGTTACAGTCACAAGCCTCCTGGTTTTCATCCAAAATATCTTAAATTGTGTCCTGAAGACGAACGAAGCTTTTACGGGTTTGAAACAACAAGTGATTAATGACAAAAAAATTACATTTTGGGGTGGAATATCCCTTTAAATGTCAGAAAAAAAGGTGGTGGCACAAAAAAGGGGTACCACAATTTTACAACGTGATGTCCTAATTTATTAATTTACTACATGGGGTCTGCATGGATTCACTTATGAAATTAAATCAGTTTGAGCACGTCAGAACACGTGTTTTTTACATGCTCTTATGAAGAGCAAAAAATAAAAGTGGCATCTATGTGACCATTTACATATTAATGTAATTATTTAATTGGATCTGCACTTTTCAGATTGAAAATTGTGGGAATTACTGTAAAAAATATATATAATAATTAACAAATAACAAGACACTGATAAGGATTATTGAAGAATGTTTTATATTTCTTTGTAATTGTTTGTGAAATTCACTTTTAAAATTTCTGTGTAGTACTGCCCTAAAGTTAACTACAAGTTAAATAAACAGCTAAAAGTGTTGACAGTTATGCGCTAACAATGGAAGTCTATGGAGAAAAGTGTATATCTGACTATCACATATGGAGCTACAGCATGTGTCTCATGCATTCATTATGTTTATCTATAATACATATATGCACATATGGATCAGGGTGGAGGCAATGCCTCTTCATCTTACTCAAAATTAAAATAACAATTTAAAATAAATAAACAAACAAACATATTACAAAATGGGCAGAGAGATGCTCAAAGCACACAATGGAATTATGGGACACAAAGTGACATGATCAACTAAAAAACAATAAATTGCTCGTTAAGAAAAAACTCTATTAACACAGAAGGAGACATGTTTGTCACATTCAAATTTATATATATATATATGCATGCTGTTTACTTTAAGTTACTGATGACTGAACAATTTATTTTTTAAATGCAAAATGAAAATATATAATTTTCAATTTGTTCTTATTAAGTATTAATGTTTAGTACATTATTTTACTGTAAACATTAATATACACACACACACACACACATTAGTAGAGGCTATTACTTACAGTAGCCCTAACTTAATATGATGTACATTTCTAATTTTCAAGAATATTTTGTAGTTAGTCAACAGCATGACTTTATTTGTGACACGTGCTGTGTCGTCTGACCTTCTTCATCTGTTCATAAAAGAGTCCGCCTCTCGCTGGCTTCTTCTGACACCTCACAGGTCATTTAAATGCTAAGTAGCCTTGTCTCTTTCGGTCTGTTTGATTATGGCCATACGCTGGGTGGACGAGCATCCATCAAGACGGGATTTGCACTTGTGAAATTGAATTATAAATGTCCACTTGCAAAATTCTTTCAAATGAATCTATTCAGGCTTGGGTTACAGCTACAGTGTTCAGTGGAGAGCAGGGCTCGTGCAGACACTGATCTGTACACAAACAGCTCTTCTGCAGTCCACCATGAGAAGTCTCCAAGATAAAAAGCGTCTTCTTAATGACACCTTCATGTGAAATATCAGGCTGAGAAACGTGTGTGAATTGTCACCACTTTACACCATAAAGAAACTCGTTTCCACTTAGTGTTTGGTCCTGGCTGTGAGATACAGAGCTCTAGTGAAGAGTGTTTTCTCTCTGAGGCCGAGGGAGCTGATGGAGATAGATCTGCTTTCATTTAGCCAGAGACTCACACTTCTGCCCGTCTTGGGCTGGATTCACCTCCTCAATAAACCATTAAAGGCATCTGACCTGTGAGTGGGAATGTGCACGAGCTCATTTTGAGCTACAGGTTTAATTAAATTACATTAATTTAAAAAAATTTAAGGAAAAATGTCGATTCTGAGGTTTTCACAAATAGTAGTTCATTGCTCCAATAATAGTTTTAGATGTTGTTTAGTTACCTTTATTTGTACCTTTTCTCCGCTCGCTTCTCAGGCTGACTGTCATCTTAAAAAGTGCGTGATCCCAATAAATATACACATTTACACAGAATTACAGTATTTAGGTATTGACACAAACATAATCTGTTATGTGTTAAATGAACATTTGAGGAACTGTTGGAAAAACATCTGATGTGTAACATTACACTAGATCCATGCATTACAGTCTGTCTTATTAATGTTTATCTAACTATAAAAGCAAAGAAGCAATCCCTCGCTACTCTTGATTAAACTGCTTCTGTAGTGTCAGTTTATTTGTAATGAACACACTAAAGGGACTTTTACATTTGATTATTTGCTTCCTTGAATGCTGTTGTTTAGATGGAAGATGAAAAAAGTAACACACTATTTCATTTGTTTCTTTTTTATATTATATTTGTTCTACTGTTTATTTGCATCTTTGTTCTAATTTTTCATAAAGATAAAATAAAATATAGCTATATTGTGATTATTGTAGTGCTGTCAATCGATTAAAAACTTTAACTAGATTAATCACACATTTTTTCTGTGATTAATCGCAATTTA